>NC_051181.1:130748842-130817634 GCF_013339695.2 Rhipicephalus sanguineus | reverse complement strand
GTTCCCAGAGCGTGCTGAAAAGCAGCAAGGTCCACAGTAACGCTGTCTTCGCAACGACGCGAGTTGATGCATCGGGGGTAAAACACACGCTCTTTGAGGGTCCAGCACAGACCACAGTCACTTGGCGTGTGCTTCCGTCGTCTGGCTTCGGCGGACATTAGTGCTGTGGCGTCAGCATTACGCTCGCTGTGTACGGGGGACTCCTCTGACAAGGGACCCCTGGCGCCACATAACGGAAGAATGTCGCACTACTCCGATGACTCGGTTGTTTGCGAGAGTCCGAACTAAAGTGCGCGGAAATGATGGTGTGTGGATGTAAGATGTGCGAAGCTGGTTATTTTCACGAAAAGTGCCACGGTCTTCCGAAGAGTTCTCTCGATCCCGTTCGAAATCTCGCCACATGTATGAGCCTGGTGCTCCTTGGCGGCAGACGGTATGGTCAAGTTGCCCGCGGATGTGTCCAGAGCTCTTACACCTCCTGAAATAACAAGTTGCGTTTAAACGTTTGTCGTCGTTGGAATAGAGATAAATGTTGTCGTTGCAAGACTCGTGTTTACCTTGTACGCTCCACGTACCCGCGGACGGATGACCAGTTCCTTCGCACATATCTGACTTGCTGACCATCTTTGACGGTTGTGTCATAAGGCTCTCTTTTCCAGAACGGTGGAGCTTCGCACGTAACAACAAAAAAAAAATCGTACATCAGTGAAAGGAATCGTACATTGATAGGTAGAGCTACAGCTTCTGTTTTCTTCGTTCGGGACTTATATTATTTCTATTTGGTGCTCCACTCTCCCGGTAATCCCTGGTGATCAATGATTCAGTTTTTCTCTGGCCATCTGCAAAGTCTGGTCTCGTAGGAAACAATGAAAAGGTAAGCTTGGGATGGCGTCTACCCGTCATAGTATTAATGCTACTTTTTAAGGACAACAGACTTCCACGAGCAGCTGTAGACTGATAATGATGCCGTATACCGCACAAGGCCGACGGACTGTGACATTGTGCGTGTGTGTCTGCTCTCCCTTTTCACCTCTCTCTCTCTCACTTTCTTTAATCTTCTGACTTCCAGTCTCCCCATCCCTTTCGCCTGCGCAGGGTAGCACACCGGTTATTCTAAACTGATTAACATGCCTGCCTTTCCCTCTCTATTTTCCTACTTTTCACAGCAATTTTATGTGCATTAATTACCTCACCATTCCAAGTACTGTGGATATGGATAGTTTTGTGCTGTAGGATATCACATGTTTGAAACTGAACACACTTGTTGTCCTCATTAGCCACTCCAATACCATGTCACCTTCGCATATTATTCAATTGTTACTACAAACGGAGTGCTTGATAATTTGTGAGCAACGTCATCGGCAAGATAATTTTTTTATTGCGTTGTTATGATAGTTTCCGAATTAATTTTTGTGTTGTACAGTCTCTTGGATTATTTGTATATTTTAATTAATTGCTTCGTTTAGTGTCCTACTTCCCGCAGAGTTGTTTATGAACGATTAGATCTTCCAGTGTACTTGAGACACACATCGTTCGAGAGCATGACATTTCCTTGGACCTTCTCTGGTTCATCGAAAACTTGTATTACTATTTTACGGCAGGGCAGAAAATTCTCATTATTAGCTAAGCGTTAATATGTTGAAGTGACATGGGGAGATTGAATATCTAGAAAAGCGTGCTGCTCTTAAAATGCATGAGTTAGGATTGGTCATGTGCGGGAAATAAAGCAACGTTGAAAAACATTCAAAATTGGACAGTACCTCTAATCTCCAAGGTGCTCGCATGGGACACTGTTCCTCCGGCATTGCTGACGACGCAGGTGTAATTCCCGGCATTCTCTAGAGTCAGCTTGTCGATCTTGAACACCGAAAACTCGGGGCGATGTCACAATCTTGACGTTAACTCCCGGATGCACAACCGAGCCATCTTTGAGCCACAGGTACTTGAAAGGCTCATCACCGGCCGTAGTTGTGCACGTCACAGTGGTCGTTTCTCCGACGGTCAGCGTGCGTGGAAAGGCAAAGGGAAGAATCTTTGGAGGTGCTGCGGAGAAGAGCAACATAGGGCCTTAGATGCGCGGACGCTTGGCGTCGACGGAATGTAAATTTGTCGACAAAGGTTTCGTGATACTCACCAGAGCTGTGTACTGTCCATGGCTGGAAACTAAGTACGAAGCTTGTGACGCAAGCGAAATTCGTTAGCGAGGTCATCGTTCATTTCTGGTCCTATGATGCGGACAAGCTTGAGAGGCTTCGCTATCGCTGTGCCACTGTCTGAGCTCAATGGCCGACTCGGTTACGCGAGGCTGTTGTGACGGTGCTGTAAAATGCGGGACCCCTAGCGCCACCTCTCCGGTTGTTTTTGAGGTACGTTGCGTTCGAGTGAGAAACCGAAACTAGGTTAAGTTTGTGAACGATGAAACTGCATTCGTTCTCGTACGTTTGACGAGGAGTTGCACAGTTTTTTCCAGAGGACGGCCCACGTTGTTATCAAGCCTGCATGTGTAGGATCCTTCGTCGCCCTTGGAAACCGTGGCGATTTTGAATGTGTCACTCGGAAGCTTCGAAGTAGCTTTGCCTGTAAGAGGAAGTTGTCCTTCAGTACGCCGTTGTACCATATATAGCCAGTGGGGCAATTTGGTTAGTTTTAGTTACCGTTCTTGAGCCACGTTGTAGAGGGCGGTGGAAATCCTTCCGCTTTGCACGGTATCTCAACAGATTCACCAGACTTGACGTGGACGTCGACGGGCTCCGCCACCCACGTTGGTGGAGCTGCGTGGAGACATTCGTTTAACGTCGACAAACACATTCAAATGAATACCGCAGGCACATCGCCTTCTTGATACAAAGTTCCAAATGTGATATTCGATATTTGTTTCAGCATCTAATAAGAAAAATATTAACGGCGAATTACGTGCACATTCCGCGACAGTCGAGTGCAGCTTGTCATTAGCACGTGTGGTGGTTTTATGAGTGTCTGTTGTTGAAATTGAATCGCTGAACAGAGCAGCATTTAATAATGAATATGGTGTCCTCATGTTTACAAGCAGCGGTGGCTGTTGCCAGCGCTAATTATTGAAGCCGAGATGAAAAGAAAAGCCACTGCACTTTTGTATATATTTGGTCCGTTCTGCAAGCTTGCTGACCGTCCCGTTGTTTCCTTTGCGAAACTTAAAACTGGCGCAGACTCATACTGGACGCTCAAGTTATGTGGTTTGTAATGGCTGCCTGTACATTTTCCCCCTTATGATTCGTGTAATGTAATAGTGCGATTCTGTATAACAGAGCTGCCCTTCACAAATATACGGCCAACGGGGCATGCCATTTATGCCAGCAGTTAACGTGTCATCTGAAAGTGGTTGCCTAGGCACTGACCGGCGACCTGATGTCTTTCATCTGAGCTTTACTGTCTTTTACCTAAGAGAAGTAAAGATAACTAACTTGGAGAAGAACGCGAGCATTGTATCATTTACGCTAGAAACAAGAACGAGAACAAAAGCAGGACTACACTGACGCGGTCCTGCAGTCACAGACAATCCACTTTGGCACCGAGTTCAGTATTCTATATTACTTAATGCTAGGTATGATGTGTGCATGTTGTGTAAAGCCGCGAAAGTGTGAATCTGCGTGCGTTTTTGCTGTGGTATTATTCGATTTAACCGATCAGATTTCCTTGTGTGATGGGGCGACGTCACCTTTTTTACCATCATGACAACTAGTAGCATTTAATTATAAATAACAGCATTTCCGAAATCCAAACAGGGCAGAAGCAAAGGAGGATATGAAAGCTTGAAGAGATTAGACATTCTTAAACAGAGGCTGTCGCTGACGCCAATGTTTCAACAAATGGACGTGGATGCAGACATGTCCGCTTGGCAAAACGTTGGCTCCAGCGAAATCCCCTGTTCAAGCATTTGCTATTGTGGATCAAGCTATAATTCAGTGTTCTTACCTCTTACTTCTAACGTGTCCGTGTAGGATACCGTTCCGTGTGCGTTGCTGACCGAACAGGTGTAATTTCCCGCGTCTTTGAGGTCCAGCTTGTCTATGGTCAGCGCCGAGTACTGCGGGTTGCTGGCTACGTTGATCTTCATACTTTGCTGCAGCGGCCTTCCATCCTTCAGCCAAGAAAACGTGAAGGGCTGGTCTCCAGACGTCGTTGCGCACATAACGCTCGTCCGTTCTCCAACCAACAGATTCTTGGAGAATATGAAGGGAGAGATTTTCGTCGACACTGGAAAAAGATGAGGCCAAGTGACGACATTTTGCTTGCACGGTGGTTCGAAAACAAGCAGTTGAGGGCACTGGGTGATGCTTACCGGCTAGACTCGTCGCTGCTGTGCAAAGCACGAAATATGCTACTTTGAAGGCGCGCATGTTCCGTCGTTCGCTCACAGGTGCAGATTATCCGAAAAGCACGCGAGCCTACGTGACAGCCCGATTCGACGATGAGAAGCGCTCTGCTAGAGTGCAGTGACAATGGCAAACTCCGTGCCTAAAGCTACGTAGGCCTCGGGCAAGTAGCATGTTGTAAACTATGGACTCCTAGCGCCACACTTCGAGCGGTCAGATCACTACGTTGGTGTTGCAGGGTTAGCAACCGCGAAATCGGCGCTTGCGCCCTCGCTGAAGCGTTGCTTTGTATGCGTTTTGTAGTTATAAAACGATGTCTTTCTGCATACACTTCACTGTCACCGTGACAGTTTTGTAGAGGTCGGCCCCTATGTCGTTCGAGATGTGGCACTTGTAGTGGCCTTCGTCCTTCTTGGAAGCCGACGCTATCTGGATGACACCGTCTGCGGAATTCTCGGATGCCTGTACACCTGTGAATATGTGTGGAATCGGTAACGACGCTCTTAACTAAAGCAATAGTGCGCTGGGGCTGCTGGTAATTTGTAGAAAAAGGTACTTACCTTCTTTCGTCCACAAAATTTTTGGCGGCGGAAAGCCGGTCCCGTTGCATTTTAGCGTGATGGCGTCCCCGGCTGTAACGGTGACGTCTGCAGGCTCCACTGTCCATAAAGGGGCAGCTGAAAAAGTTTTGAGAATGCTACGATTTACTTTGTAGTGTTCCCAACTTTGAAACGTTTTTTTTTTTTCTTCGCTAGGAAATGAGCAGGTCACCACAGAAGGACAGTTTACTTACGGCATGTGTATCAAGTCAACAGTGTAACGGCATAAATCGAGGGGCCGTTTACTTGAACCATAATGTCGACAGACATGTCACAAGTATGATACCTTTGCCAGCTACTTACGATAAGGGTGCCGAATACACGGAGCATTTCGTTCCTGGGTTCGGTTTCCAATTTCCCGGCTGCTTTCGCGAATGATATGTCCAGCTTCATTATTGGCTGGGATTTCCCCTTACAAACTGTTCTAGCGCTAGAACGTTTTGTGAATACGGGTCAGTGTGATTTTCCTAGCCTTAAGTACACTCAACAACAACAATAAAAAACTGGCACGTAACAGTGGTGGTATGCAATACAAGGCGCAGTGAGACGCCTTTACTTTCGCGAAACTGCCGCTAGAAACATATCTGAGCACGCGTATATCAACGCCACGTCTAGGTGATCGAGAAAACTATAAGCAGTGATTTATGTTGCATTTCGCGTGCCGCTCAGCGCTTATTGTTTGTTCTATTTCTTTGGGTGAGATAGATCTGCTTACCTTTGACATGCAGGACGTCCGAGTGCGATACTGTTCCTCCAGAGTTGCTCACAACGCACGTGTAATTTCCAGCATCGCTCGTTTTCAAGCTTTCAATGGTGAGCGTCGAGTAGTCCGCACTGTCCGTTATTCTTAGGGCAGTTCCACGGTGTACCGTAGCGTCGTCCTTTATCCACACAAACTTGAGCGGTTTGCTGCCCGACGCAGCCGAACAAATGAAGCTTACGCTCTCCCCGACCAGTAGGCTCTTCGGTATGACGAAGGGTAGAACCTTTGGCGGAGCTGGAACGTTCGAAGAAACGTCATCCTGGTTGTTAGGCTCCATTCCTTCGAACATCGTATGCGAATAGCTTTTCCTTCGTAAAACTTACCAAAGCTTGCTTGAAGCTCGTTGACGAAGGCTGAGCACACGAGGAGCGCTGATATCCACCGAGTTTGTTGGACGATGTAACATCGGCGCATGATGTATACTTGCCTCCGACCAAGGCTTACACGGTTTGTCGGGCCGGGAAAGTTGTGCAGCAATGGCTGGCATCGGACGCGCTGATGGTGCGAGCGCGGGCACTCTGATCAGTGGACTCCTAGCGCCGCACAGTGTGAGTTGCGTGGACTACGTGCAGCCTATGTAATCGCGCACAATGAGACTGTTTTGAGGCGGGATAAGCTTTGTTGTGAGTGGTTTTCGCTACCCGTTGTCAATGTTTACACGAAAATATTTGCTTGGACATAGCCGGTAAACTTGTCCTTATGATTTGCGCGTCTTCTACAGAAGTCATTGTAGCACGAACGAACACGGACAGAGGAAGGATAGGACACCACGAGGACTCTCTACGTGTAAACTAAATCGTCCAAGAAGTTTCGCTGCGCATGTGCTAGTTTTTCCAGTAGGCCGTAAGTGTCGTGCCTGTAGGCACTGGAACCGGTGATTGGCTTGATATGTACATTGCGCACTTCACGTATGGAACATCAGTCGTTCTATCCGCAAGTACACTCATACACAAATACGCGCATTGCTAACTTCAGTGCACGTTCAAGTGATGCAGGTATCGCGTTTGTGGGTATTTCATACGTTTTACGGTGATAGTGACTTCGGCCTTCAGGGAGTCTCCGACGGCATTGCTTGCTTCGCATTGGTACTTTCCGGCGTGCTCCCGCGCAGTTTTCATAATTGACAAGGTTCCATTGTCCAGTATTCTTGCTGGCGTCATGTCTTCTTTCATGAGGTGACCTAAATGAAAACAGTACGTGCACTAATAAGCATTACTTATTAAGAAGAGAGAAACAAACACGCTAGACTTTCAGTCATTATGCATGCAGTTAGTACAGCTTGTCAAATTTGCTTCGCTGACAGATTTCCTAACATTGCCAAAACAGTGGTGCGTGCACGTAGTAAAAAATTCTGATTTTCAATACGAATATTGTCTATACAGTACCTCGAAATGATTATTTAGATCTCTTGATTGCTGTGGTGTATATTGTTCTGAAGTCGCAAAGCAAACACCGTTATTTCGATATATGCACTATATCACGTAACGTGATGTGATATGTTGCGGGTGCAGGGACCCCTGTCAGGCGCTGCTCGCGTTTTGCTCCTGTACCTTTCTTGAAGTTGTATTGCAGATCAAGTAAACATTCATTCATCTCCTGAGTAACACGTTTTACCATTAGTCACTATAAGACACACAGTGAGGAAGCAATTACGTACCGTCTTTAGTCCATGTGATTGTTGGCGCAGGGTGACCGGAAGCTGCGCAAGCCATGCTGATGCTTTCCCCGACACTTGCCACTGTATCTCTAGGCATTTGAGTCCACCGTGGCGGTGCTGATTAAAAAGAATAATAATGAGGAATAGAAAAATCCGCATGAGATCTCCGCCGAGGGTCGTAATTTCTGTAATTTCGACAAGTGATGACACGAAGGAATCAAATTCGCCTTCGCACAACTCACCGTAAACTATGAGCGAACTGGATGCGGAGTCTGAGCCTGCTGCGTTGCTGGCCACGCACGTGTAGTTACCGCTGTTTCGCGGCGACAGGGGACTTATGCTGAGCGTCGAGTGAGCCTCTCCTTCGCTTTTTTCTACGTTTTCGCCCTTGGAGAGGACAGATCCGTCTTTGAGCCACACAAACGTCAGTGGCTGGGCACCCTCGTAAGTGGAGCATGTCACGGTTGCCCTTTGGCCGGCAACTAGTTTGGTCGCGAAACTGAATGGCGTAATCCTGGGTGGCACTGCAAAACGGCATGCAAGGTTCAACCGCGTGTACGTGTTGGATGCGCAGACATGTCCGGAAGCCTCAAGCAGCTTCGCTCGACTCACCGGTAGGCTTAGCCGACGTGAATCCAGAGAGTATGATGACCACAACTGCTGACAGACTGTTCAGGAGCATAGCTGGCGGTTTGATGCGTCCTTATCGTGCAGGTTCATAGGCGTTTAGCGCCCGTTAAACTGATCACCACGCACAAGCAATCGCTCGTTGGCTCTCAGGACGGACGGACGAGGCGCGTATGAAAGCGCCATCCGCTGGTGTTCGGATCGCTTGTATATGGTCGCAGGACACAGACACCTAGCGCCACACTTCGACTGCTTTGAACATCACAGGGTGAACTGGAAATACACCTTGTAAAGAAACGTTGCTTCACCTTGCGGGCACTATTAAAAACTCGCTCTTTTCACCGTGGCGTTGAAAGCCTCAGTGTGGATTTAGCGCGTATCGGACTCTCCTTAGTGCTTTATTACTTTATTAGTTTTGTAACCCAAGCAGAAAGATTACATATTCCAAAGTTAAGCGGCTAGATTAGTTTCAGCACACTTGGTCTGTGGCATTGTTCTTTCTTCGTCTTTCTATCTTGTTGTGTCAGCCACAAGTTTTAGCCGAGGAATGTTTCTTTAATGCCACATCGGACGGAAGATGGCACATTCCTGCAACCTAGTTTAGGATGGTGTCCGTACTTTGTTTCGCATTTTATAGATTTTTTTTTCGGCACGCATCTTTTGGTGGAAGCCAAGCTTACGCTTAACGGTCACGGTGACTGTCTTTTGTAGGGACTGTCCGATCCCGTTGCTGGCCTCACACTTGTATTCACCGTTGTCGCTCCTGCTTGTTGTCGTCAGTATCAGCGTTCCATTGCTGGACTGTAGGCGCTCCTCCTGGCTTTGACGTCCTACAGAACAGAGATGGCATATAAGTAAAAATGATTTATCCGCCGCTTTAAAACGTTGGGGGCGTTTGTGTTTGTTGAAGCGACATTGTTAACCTAAAGTTCAGCGGATTTGGCGTATTTAGACATAGACGTTTCTTTTTTTGTTGTGCAGATTTATTTTTGCTGAGAGGTTCGTATGTATGATAATAACAGTACATTCAGCTGCAATTCACAACTGTGTATAGATATTTATTTACATATAGGAATATCGCAGGCATTCATATTAAAACAGTTAGACATCTCTGGAAACACCTGTTTTTCGTGCCTATTTATAGAGCGCCGCTCTACTGTAAATTTCTGAGAACCATGCATATCCATACGTCGTTGTAACAATCTGCTGTAGGAAGCCTTAAGGGTACATCGCGCATAGTGTCATAGTCCTGAAAATATCTGGATCCTGAAAATATCTGGAATGCAAGCTCAGATCTAGATCAGAGGGCTTGTGGTGTCTCACTTGACACACTTTATATAGTTGCATTCGCAGCACGGGGAGAGACATCAAGAAACAAAGCCTGCAAAGATGTCGAGATCACGTCACTGCTTCTCAGGGACGCGCTGAGTAGATGCCATCTTTGAACAAGTTGTACTTAAGCATTTACATAATACAAATTGAAAATTTTATTTGCGGAAATGCAGCATACAAATATACCGAAAACTGGTTGGACCCATAGCCAAAGCCTATTTGCAGGTGCAATGAAAAGAATATACAATAATCACGAACACATAGCGAGATGCGTCACGTATGTGACGCAATAGGTCCAGGTAGCGTTGTTTCACATCGGGTGGATTATTTAGTCAAGAAAATTGCTCAAGTTATTGTAACGGTTAAATAACAAAGGCGCGGGGGAAAATGACCAAGTCCATTCACAGATATTACTCCTGTTGCGCATATTCTGAAGGCGAAACCGTTAATATTTATTTATTTATTTATTTATTTATTTATTTATTTATTTATTTATTTATTTATTTTTGGCACGCACCTTGTCTTGTCCAGGTGATCGTGGGTGGTGGGTTGCCCGAAGCCCTGCATGGAATCCGTATCGTCTCCCCAGATGTTGCGACCGCACTCGTTGGCTCTTGAATCCACCGAGGAGGTGCTGATGGATTGAAAATTCGTTTTCGCGCGCAGTCCACTCATCGCGCAGGCCCCGCCAATCGCGATTCTGTATAGATAACGAAAGTTCCGTACCGTGAACGGTGAGCGTGGCAGATCGGGACGCGGAGCCGACGAGGTTGCTCACGACGCAAGTGTAGTTGCCGGAGCTATTCACGTCCAGCGACTGTATCTTGAGCACGGAGAAATCGGCGTTGTCAGTAATTGTGGAGGAGTCCCCGACGTCGATGCGCCGTCCGTTCTTCAGCCAGCGGAAGGTGAGCGGCTGATCGCCCTCCGTGGCCGTGCAGATCGCGGTCCCCCTTTGGCCGACGGTCGCGTTGTTTGGAAATGAGAAGGGCGATATCTTCGGTGGAACTGCACGATGCCCAAAGGCATGCACATTGGTGTAGTGTAGGTCCGTACTGCATATTGTGTCAGTGCGGACCTACACGTAGTACATTAACACAGGAGATATCGCTTTGTGGTAGATGAAAGAGATCGGGAGGAAGGAAACCGTATGTATCTGCCATAGGGAGCCCGCATCAAGATTATTTAATCAATGCATTAGAAGCAGTGCAAGATCATGTCGCTAGTAGATTCATTCACTCTGCTTACTCATATGACATGAGCATTTCATCTTTGAAAGCAAAATCCGGGCTGCCGCCTCTTTCTTTACGTCGCCGCTTAACAAGTCTCGTCCTTTATCGTAAGTTCTTTCATTCGTCACTAAATCAGCCACTTTCTATAACAGCCGCACCGCACATATAGCACCGCACCAGTCATCCACTTCAGGTTGCCCACCCATCATCGCGTACTGCTACTTTCACTGCCTCGATCTTTCTTCGAGCAGCTACAAACTGGAACGGCCTACCCCGGGACATCGTCACCATCGCTTCATCATCTGTTTTTCAAGACCACGTTGCTGATCACCTTCAATATTAAAACAGTCTTCACTGCTTATTGTTACTCATAAATAAAACCTTTCTCCTTATGTAATGCCTCCTCAAAAAGTGGTTCTTTATGATAAGAAACTGAACTGAGCAGTATTTAAAAAAGAAATAACTGCAGCTATCAATGTGCAGCTTGCTCACTTACTGTAATGTCGTCTCTAATACTTATTGTACTGTACATCGATAAGCTCCTCACTGCGACGGTTTTTCTAGCTTATTTCTGACGTGCGAAATGCGTGCGATTGGAGTCACTGGCGTAGCCGCTACTACATTTTCGAGTCTGCTTTGACCGATGCGGAGCCATGGCCACTTGCGCTTACCTTGTCGTGAGCAATGGTATCCTTGAGGAATGATCACGACGACGAGTAGTAGTCCTATAGTTGCAACAGCGTACTCCATGGCCCGACGGTGTTCCGACTTCAGACGTACCGAACATGCATCAGCGCGTCCTAACGCTCCACAAGCAACTTGTACCAATGGCGTCGCTACTGCGTCCTGGAGCTGTAACTTTCGCTGCTGAACAGTAGGGAGCCTAGCGCCACCCTGACGACACCACGTGAACTACACCCATGGAGTGGCTCAGACTTCTCGCTTTTGTGGCGACGTCCGCGTTTTCTTTTCAGTTAGACATCATCTCGTTTCAGTGGTGCAAAGATCAAACAGCGCTGCTGTGCAAGATAACGCCTACTAAAAATATTCTGCTCTCGCTGCCCGCTTCTTACGGTCACATGCCTTTACTAGCGGTCTGCATCTTTGTCTCCGTTTGATTTATAAGATGAAAAATACTGGAATATTTGTCGCGTAATGCTTTGGGATTTCGTAACACCTCATATGGTTACTACGACTTTTGTGTCGATGGCTGAGGTGGGCAATTCGTTCGTACATCGAGTTGTCGATTGTTCTTCTATACAAACGGTGGTGGTCGATGCTGTACCTAGTGACTGTGTTCTGATCGACGGACCTACAGCACCCCTTTCTTCCTGTTTTTTTTTTCTTACTCATTCTTCGTTTCGCTATGGGGCAGATGGCGAGGTGATGGCTTTAGACTTTATTGGTATTAGATGTCAGCAAACTATGTATTAGCAGACTGCACTATAGTGTCAATATCGTTTTAGAAGTGATCAAGGTATTGGCCCGATAGTTTTCACTTATCGAATGGCCTTTGCGACAAATGCGGAGAAAGAGACGTTACGGTGAGCCTTTGAAAAATGATGAAAAACTTGAGCATATCCCTGACCACCTTTTCTTTCTTTTTTTTTCTGCCTTACAATTGTTTAAATCGCTGTTCTTGAAACAAGTCATGCGTGATTTTAACGTCAAAACGTCCTTCGCGCTTTATTTAAGTTTGAAAGGCCCTTTCATGAGAAATTACCTGTAAAACGATAATCGTTATTGCCGTAATTAGGAAACAGCAGAGCTATTTGTTTTCTGGATGACTCACATTCTTTGTTTTAATTGCTTGGCTGCAATGGAATTCCAGTTGAACTCACTCTGTTTGTAAGAAGGAAAAAAACAGTGAATCAGCACCTTTTCACATTGTTGGTTAGGTAAAATAGCTAGATCAAAAAGAGACGCGTCATGCTATATTGTTTTCAGTCTTCTTATTTTTCAGTGCCTACCTGGTTCCGTGGTATACGATATGTGTACTTTACTTGCAAATAATTGCTCCCGCTTTGCGACGTTATGCGTGTATCCACACGTCAGGTGCTTGAAGTATCAATTTCAAGTGCGCGGGGACTATGTAGCAATGTCAAAATGTTTGTGGTATCCGTTTCGCCACCGAGCGCTTGTTCGACCCCGATCAAAAGCCGCTCCCGTGATGCGAGTTGGCTAAGTTTCAGTTTCGGTTGCGCCGCCGATCGACCCGCCGCCACGCGTCCGTACGCCTACGTCTTCGGCCGACAGACGGCGCACGCTTGACTCTTTTGTCGCCAAATATCGCCACCAGGCGTTAGAAAGCGACTGGACCAATCTTATCGTGTAGTTGTAAAACCTAACCTCGCAAGGAGCTGTAAATATGTATACCTGGGAATAACCGATTTACTTATGTTATGCTTTCTCGTTACACTAACTGGTATCAATGCCTTTTCTTGGCAAGGGCATTCTGACTCCCATGTAGTCCCATCTTGAGTTTGAAACTGATGTATTTGGTAACGTGACGCTTGTTCTTAGCTAAGTGCATTGTCTAGTTAGTTTTTTCCTTCATGCTGTCGGGATCAGGGAATAGACGATAAATTATTTGTTTTCCTTGAGCCTACAGATCTCCGCTGTTGGGCGCCGTTGTCGCTTCCCACAAGTATCGTTCCGACGGCAATAAATGACGCGTCAATTTCTTTACAATTTCTGACGAAATAGCTCTGTATTCGGAGATAAGTAAACGCATTTTCAGGCTATTTATTATTACTTCCACGTACAGCAGTAAACAAATAAATTGAAAAAGGTAAATCTTGAACGCCGGAAAAGCCTGTAAACGGGCGCTGTTGTCGCGGCGGCCCGATAAATCGATAATAGGGTGTGGCTGGTCTAGCTTCCGCTTCCGAATTATGACGTGGCTATGACGTGGCCTCCCACCGCCGCCGGCTCACCGGCGGTAACCATGGAAACCACCGGTGAGGGATAGGAATCGAACAAATAAAGCGAGTGCGGGGGGGGGGGGGGGGGGGGGGGGTCTGGAATGGGAAACCAGGGAACCACGGGGTGTGCGTATAACTTTCAAAACATCGAAGCTGGCGCGCTGCGGGTCCGTGGCCCACTGGCCTTGCTTGGCGCGTGTCGAAACGTGTGAATGGCCCTTCCGCGTTGCGCGGCGTGGTGGGTGACATCGTTCGCGCGCGTGGGCCTCTTCCGTTTAGGATCTGTCCGTCGATGTAGTTGTGCAACAACTGTGCTTCTGGCGCTATCGGTTTAACGCACGCGTAGCTTTATTAAAGCTTCGAGCAAATAGTCATGGACTTGCTTTCCTGTAGCTCAGCTTTCTTCCTTTATTTCTTTTCCCCGTGTTCTCCGACGACTACACGCGGATAGTAAAAGAAAAAATAGCATGGTTGTCTATTACTTCCCCTTTTTAAAAAGAATGAATTCACGTGCTCGCGTAATAACGAAAGCCGTTTAATTCCATTCTGTGGAAATTAGGTAATTGAATTATTCCGGAGGAGCAAAAGAAGTATATTTGCTCTGACGATAACAACCCTCGTGCGTATCTAAAGGGTTCATTCTGATGGTACGGATATCGACACCCCGCACCTCCACCACTTGATGGTACGCGTTTAACGTTGAGGCAGTGACGCGTTTATTAGAAAAATTGCCACAGGTGAAGCGATCAGCGGTCCAAGCCGAGCAAGCGCGAGCACCGACAACAACCGTCCTCGTCGTCTTCTTTTGCTGGCGCTCCTGTCTGCGCCCTATCCGTGCTACAATTCTTATTTATTTTTTTCGATTTCTTGTTTACATTCCGCAGGCTGGCTTAAATGGCAGAATATGATGTGTTTCAATGATTGCGCGGCTGATAGCTAGGCGCGCTGGTAGGGTTAGCTACATTATAACGGTCAGCGTACAGGATAATTTGTGCAGAGCGTTATACATTCATTTCTCAGCTTTTTGTTTTTTTCACCACGGTGCAAAAGGATCCTGCTGACTTCGTTATGCAGCGCTTCATGTTCCAGTGGCATTTGCTTCACTCAAGGACCTTAGAAATGCCTTCTTAAGATGATTTATTCTTCCTCTTAGCGTCATTGCCCTCAGACGTCACACAGGCCCCTGATTCGCTTGTTTGGCTTTCCCGCATAAAGGCTCTCTTTATAGTGAAGTACCCTCTACAGGCGGACAGACGCGTTGCAGCATTTTCCCCAAATCCGAACAAGTGGGCTATTATTTGTTTTCGTTATGATAACATGCTGGCTCATGGCGTATGATCCAGAGGTATAAATTTAGCACTTACTGTCGGTCTTAACAGTACTGTTAATGGATCAAAGGGTACGCTGAGTATATACGTTATATTGGCTAACGCATTCTGCCGTAGTTTGAAAAGTTAACTGCTGGTATTTTTGACACTTAAAAATATAGTGTACGCTTGCGTATAAAGCCGTCTGGTATACATGTCATCTTATTTAATTACAGTTGTGCCACAAGTGCTGTAATTAAAGTATGTCGTGGCGGTTTGTGATGGTTTTGCCATTGTTTGAAGTGCATCATGCACGCAGTGCAAACGCAGACATACCGGGTTTAATTGATAATTTTATTACACTGAACTGTACAGACGTTGCTCACATCTTGAATGTCGTTTCGGCGTTTTCGGGAAGTGGTAAGCAGACAACAACGCTACGTATTTTAACTGATAGACGATCTGCCGTACACCTAATGAAAATAATTGTCATAATAATGTACACATATGCGATAACCACTGTGATTGAAGAGTAGCAGGTTTGAAACTTTCACTTCAACCTCTACAAACCACTCTTTATGGCTTCATCATTCATGCACCTGTAGCTGCAAACTAATATAGCAAGGAAACAGAACTATGGTATAACAGCGAGATCGGACTAGTTAGTACGATTCCATGGTTAGAGGTCGGTGAATTTGACAGGGACATAATATTAGTAAGAACACAAATGATGCTAGTGTCCTTACTAAAGAAACATGATTCTATTAGTGTGTGTTTGTGTTTTCGCTGTTATATATAAATGATATTTTTGTTTTAATCAGTTATAAGTACAGCGCTTGTTATTGTTTCTTCCCATGTTTGTGTGAAGTCAGGGCTACCTGTAACCATGCTGTACTGCACATCAGCATACTTTGGGACCTAAGTTTTTCTGCTCGTACAGTGAAATGTTAATGTTCTGTGCTACTTTGTTCGAAATTGGGGAGAAGTTGTGGAATTTTCGGAAACAACAGTTACGTGGGGAGGGTCGGGTTTTAGTTGTTCAAAAACTAGCATTCAGCTTTATGTGTTCAATGCATTCGTGAGATATCCAACTCTTCACATTACGCGCACAGATGGGACATGTGAATATCTTCGAAACCGCCCTTGTTTGACTGGCGTAGATTTGCAAAATGTCCCAATTTCTAAAAAAAATTTTGTTCATTAACTTGGCGTATTCTTCACGTTGCCTCATTAAAATTAGCCTTTAATGTCTTGGCCTGAATCTCAAGGGCGGATTCTCGGTCATATGCGTCGCTTGGAGAACAAACCTTGACATTGGAAGTTGCATTGAGGCATTCATGCTGACAGTAGGCTAAAACGCTAGGTATAATTGGCACACGTAAATTTGATATTTTCGTTCATATAACACTTCCATACCCTGCAGAGTGACGTAACTTGGCAATGTTGGTCTGAACTAAACAGTAATATTCATAAATTAGGTGTTGAACAATACGTTTTACTTGTATAGTTGAGCATTTCATTCACTCATGCCCTGTACCACTAAAACGGCTCCAGTAGAGCCTTTAGCACTCTGTGAATTGCATAAATAAATGTACATAGAGAAGCACACAAATTTGTTTGTTGAGCAAGTAATGACTTGAGTTGGCAAGAGCACAGCGATCATGGAGGACAGAAAAGAAACCATACGCATGGGTTGACGCTGCCGCGAAAGGATACTGAAACGCCGTCCTTCCGTGTGGACCATTTGAGATTTCTACACGTCGACAATGCTGTACTTACTGACTATATTAACATATTAGCACACATGTGCGCATCTTGAACTGTACACACGAGATAAAACAAGTCACCTGAACTAGCATTCAGGAATGTTGACCTTCGAGCAACACATTCACGTAGTCTTTACCGTCACACGGTGCTATCCTCGTATAAGCGACGACATGTTTAGGTCACTTCAGCCTTTGCTATGCGTTGGAATAATGGCTTGATCGCGAATCTCGCAGTCAATTCTCCTACCGCCTTATTGATAATTTGATGTTAAAAATCCTCCTAAAATTTATATCATCAAATGTTAGAGTCTGACGTTAAAGCCTCCTCAGTGTCACATTCGAGTTCTTTGAAGCTAGCAAAACACCACGCATGATGTCACCCAGAAAAACGTATACACCAGAAGACATTTGTAACAAGCACCGAGTGTGGTCTCAAGACTAGGCGTTCCACGTGACGCCAGAACGAAGACAAATACAACTAACCCGTTGTGCACAACACGAAGCATGAAATATTACTTATGTAAGGAAACATATGACTAGAACATTTGGTAACACTCATCATATACAACGTGTGACTAGGACATTAAATAATACTCATTGGAAAGTACGCAGACATTCACTTGGCGCATGAAACGAGAGGTTTATGAACAGTCTAGCGATAGTGACACCTTATAGAGGTTCTGTATTGAATGATGGCTTATAAGGTCAGTTTCGCTTTCTCCACACCTCAGGTATTAACATAAACATCGTCACGGAGCACTTTACCGTTTCTGAGACTTGTAGCACCTCTGCTTCCATACTGTGTGTACGTACGTTGCTAGGTGTCCAAAAGATTTGTCATAGAGACCGGGTTTTCAAGTTTGCTTCGTGCATGTGGGGCACACCGGGCTTATTTTTTGGAGAAGATTTCTCATGGCTTAACGTGAGGGCAGTTAGAAGACAAACTTTTAAGTACAGATATTGTGGCCATAACGTGCTTGCGCGGCTCGAGCCTGACTAGAACAACAGATGAGATCAAATTTAACAGTATTGAAGAAGTCAACAGCAGCTCTTCTGGCGTCTTCCCTGGAAGAATCACGCCGCGCTGTCGTAGACGTGGGAAGAAGCGCTGCTTTTGCGAAGAGACGAGCGCCGCCTGTCTTTGGCCTGCAGAGAAAAGGCAAAAGGAAAAAAAAAAGCAAGGATATCTATGTGCAAAATATTAAAAAATGACAACTTGCGACTAGTAACGTATGTCTATGGTTCTCTGACTTAGGAAGCATTTGGTTGCGGATATTCGTATCCAAACTTAACCGCTAACACAGCCCTATCTAACCTTTACACTAGTTATGTCTTGACAAGGAAACTGACGGCTTTTACAGCATCATTCACATAGCCAGAAGGTCAGTATTTTGTACAGGCTGCGGATATTCAACTCTAGAAGCGTTGTCGTCCATGACTTCTGTCTCCGTGCTCCTCGGTTCGCTCATGACGTTTAGTTCGACATCCCTTTGTGCGTGCGCATACTCTTGAAAAACTGGGTAACAGCGCAAGTTTGTCTCCGTCTGTTTGTCCCATCCTTGTGCTGTTACCCAGATCTTCTAGTATGCACCAACCAGCCCATTTTAACAACTTATTGCATTCTGTCCTTTCGCCCCGCTTCGCCTCTTCCTTTAACACTGAAGCTGTTTAAGCTCTTCGTCCCGCCGGTTCGTGTCACCAGAAAACTACCACAATCATGAAAGGCCTCTACCTTATATGGCATCTCGCGTCGCCTAGTGGTAACGCTAATTAGGAACAAGCCAATTAGGACTCTCCTAATTAAGACCGAGTTAATTAACGTCATGTTAATTAGGACCATTCTAATTAGGGCATTGATAAAAATCTAGGTCGGCAACAAGCTCCGCTGTTAGTCCAGCCTTGCGCCACTAGTGCTGGCTGGTTAATACCATGCTAATTAGGGCGTTCTAATTAAGAACTCGATGTCGAATACGTTCTAATTAAGACCGTATTAATTAAAACAATGCCCATTAATAGGAACATGCTAATTAGGACCTTGATAATAATCTAGGTCGGCAGAAAGCTCCGCTGTTAGTCCAGCCTTGCACCACTAGTGCTGGCTGCCCACATTTTCGACACAAATGTGCGCACGCACAGACCTAGAATTGAGCACGATAAAGCAGGCTGTCTCGCGCACTCGAGCAAATTGCCGCTTGAGCTGATATGGTTATCCAGGTAGCAGGTATGCTGAACGTTCTGGTAATTGAATGAGCGATTTAACTCACGTCTGTAGTGTTGTATCCCCTGTTAGGTGCCGCCGAGCGTAGTTCCTCGATCTTGTAGCTTCCGGAGAGGCTCCTCCGGCTCTGGATGGTGGCGTAGTCGGAGCGGTTGCGCTTCTCTGTGACGTCGATGTAGCGCTGCTGCTGCTGCGTCACCTCGCCGTAGCTCTGGCGCTTTCTCTGCTTCCAGGGCTGCGACATAAACACGAGAGGACTAATATGTCACATCAGGAGGAGGTGACAGAACGGCACTGTAGGAGGTGCCCTTACGTTGCTACTTTATTGACCGTGGGAAGTGTTACGAGAACTTGGGAAGTGTTACGAGGCAGCAAAACGTAACTAATGCCGAGCCCCTACAGATTTTTCGAATGCCTACATGCATGCAATACACCAGAGCGGTGCATGGGCGTCGGCAGGGGGAAGGGCGGGTTGCAAAAAAGGCATTTGACATCCCCCCCCCAGCCACACTAGCATTTGCCCCCCACCCAAGCCTACCAGCTCCCCCCGCCTTACGGCGTTGCACCCCCAAGATAAAATCCTGCCGACGCCTACGCCACAGTGGGATCATTAATTAATCAGAGTTAAAGTTTGCACAAATACAATCGTTTATCTTACGCGCAACCTCAGATGCTTTTCGCCATTTTTGTCGTAATTGTCCGTTCGACATGTTATCTTTTTCTTTTTTAGTACAGGAGGCATACAGGTAACAGCTTTAGATTCTGAAAAACGACGTTTGCGAGAAACATGTCTCACACAACCCACCCGTCATTGTTAGTATAGATTGAACAGTGTTTGGAAATTTTTAGCAAGCTTTAAGTTGTAGCTGCATATCGTGAACCGCACCAGAGCCAAGCATTGTTTCATCTGATCTCGAGTCTTTAAAGGGACACTAAAGAGCAAAGCGATTTTTCTCATATTTGTATAGTACTCTTTCACGATACCAAGAACACCACGCTTGCTGCGAGAAAACGCGCAAAAACAAAATGTGGGTGGTGACGCCACCTTGAAGTTTCTGCATCATTCGCCGTGACGTCACATGTTTTCACGGCGCCTACTAGGGACTACGTAGTTCCTAATCGGTAAAAATGAAGTACATTGTCCTCTGATGGGGCCATATACTCAACATACCAAGTTTGGAGTAATTTTGTTGAGCCAATTGCGCCAAAATACGATAAATACACTTTGAAATCCGTGACGTCACCCGGCGAGATTTCGGCGCGAAATTTAAAAATGAAACTTTGGACTTGATTTTCTCCTCTGTTAATAAACCTATGATGGCGAAATTAACGACATTAGAGTTCTCAGAGCACAATTTATCGATCTAAACCGATTCACTGTTTCCCTTTAGTGTCCCTATAAGTCCGGAAATTTGGGTTCATAGTTTCTGTGCTCGTGCTTCTGCACACCAGCATTGAAGCGATGCACTGAAAATTATTTTCATCCTGTGCGCCCTTTACGGAAGTTTTCCTTCTCCTTCACTGTGTGGGTCTACCTCTTCACACGGTATCACCCCCTTTCTGTCGAAGTCTCGTCCGCCGCTTCCTTGCTTAGGGCCCCGCCACGGTGGTCTAGTGGTTATGGCGCTCGACTGTTGACCCGAAGGTCGCGGGATCGAATCCCGGCCGCGGCGGCTGCATTTTCGATGGAGGCGAAAATGTCTGAGGCCTGTGTACTTAGATTTAGGTGCACGTTAAAGAACCCCAGGTGGTCGAAATTTCCGGAGCACTCCACCATACAGCGTCCCTCATAATCATATCGTGGTTTTGGGACGTTAAACCCCAGATATTATTATTATTAATTCCTTGCTTAGGGCTTTCTTTGCTATGCTGCGGGCTTGCCCATTTATTTCTAACGCTCAGTCCTCCTTCCAATATTTCCGCAGCTTCTTTTTTGCGTTTCGCTCATTGTTGTTTGTGCCACTTCACGTCACTGTTAGCAAAGGGTAGTAATGAAGTACTCACATTTTTCGAAATTCTTGTGCGCTTTGGTCTTCTTGATGCAGACGCTGACCACGGTGATGACAACGAGGAAGGCGATGAGAAAGGAGGCGGCGGGAACCAGCAGGGAGGGATCCTTGTAGAAGACCCAGGCACGGTCATATCCTGCGCCGTAATTGCCACACCTTGCTGCAAGCATCTCAGTTACGCCTGACAGATGTTTCATGCAAAGAAACCTCAGCCGAATGCTGCTGAAGCGCGTCATAAAACGTTACGGGGCTCCAATACCCTAGTTAGAGGGACAGCTTAACCGCGCTTATACTTAAAGGGGATTGACTCGTTCAACCATTGCCAGCGCCAACTGAGCAGTAAATTTTTTTTCCCTGAAACCGTCGCCCTGCAATGCTTTGGAGCCAATACCGCGCTTATTAAAAATTATTCTAGAGCACCTTACATCTTGTGCCTCGTAAACGTTTGCTGTGTTATAACACAGCAAAGCTGGCTCGCTGGTTGGGAGAATAAGGAAGAGAGATTCTCTAGCTCAGCTTGACCAGAGATATTGTCTCAGCGGCCATCGAAAAGGCGTATCAGTCTCAAAACACTGGAGC
The DNA here is from genome assembly GCF_013339695.2 of Rhipicephalus sanguineus. Lineage (NCBI taxonomy): Eukaryota > Metazoa > Arthropoda > Arachnida > Ixodida > Ixodidae > Rhipicephalus > Rhipicephalus sanguineus. Next base: position 130,796,269 of record NC_051181.1, on the reverse strand, counting down.
CCTTCTTTTCAGCTTTGCTGGATATTGAACTTCCCTGTTTTATGAGAGCTGTGTCCAACTCTAACGTTCGCCCTTGCATTTCTCTCCTCATGAAACAATATTCTTGAAGTTAGTGTTTGCACTTCCACATCGCACCTTTAAAGCAAACACGTAAAGCTACTCTCGCTGGTACGCCTGGTGGACGACGGTAACACGTCGATGCACTTCTGTCTATGTGAATGCAGCAAAGGCGCATGCTTCTGAGGATTCCTTGTTTCCGTGATGGGAGATGACTGAACGAGAGCCACGTTAGCAATGTGGCCTGCCTTAGGGTACGTGCACACTGGCGGAAAGCGTGCCGCGACGGCGTCCCCCCCGTCGGTGCCTCCGCTCGGCAAGCAGCGGCACGCTGTCCGTATTGCCGGCGCTAGAGTCACGACGAAAGAGTGGACATGTCGAGGCACGCGGCTCGCGGCTTCTCCACGACAGACGGAGAGAGGTGGCGCGGTTGAGGAGAACAATGTCCGGTTGCTATGACGACGCCCGTGTGAGGAGGAAAAGCAGGCGCTCATTGGTAGTTTACTTGCGCGGCAGCGGCGAAAATAGGTCAGGGAGCGATTCGGTCGGCGGGAGAGATACGTTGACGCTCCACCACGGGAGAAACAGAAAAAAGCAACGTCTCGCGAGCGGCGTGTGTGAAAGGGCCGCGCAGCCAGTGTGTCTGTACCTTTACTGTGAGTGCTTACCGTTGTTGGTGGTGTTGATGATGATGGCTTCGCTTCCGGATCCGCGTCCAAATTGGTTGGAGGCGGTGAGGTACACCTTGTACGTTGCACCCCCATCCAGGTCTGTGAGCGTGTAGCTGGTGTCGTCAGAAGCCACGACCGGGATATGGTGCCAGGGACCGGCGTTCTTCTTGTAGTGCAGCGTGTAGCCTGGCGAGAGAAAAAAAGGGGCACTTGGTACTTTAGCTTTCGAGGAGGGCGTCACACTCTTGCGACCTGTGTTTCTAGCGTTGCCTTGCATGTATGGTGTGTTTAGTTTTCATTCATAGTCGCTTGCAACATATTTGAAAGGTGACGTAAGGAGTCGCATTACATCAGTTTTGATTACTAAAGCATTATGTCACAACACTGTTTTCATTCATTTTACCGAAAATACCGAGCTGTTAGTTTTCAACAACAACAACAACAACAACAACAACAACAACAACAATAATAATAATAATAATAATAATAATAATAATAATATAATATAATAATAATAATAATAATATAATAATAATAATAATGATGATGATGACGATGATGATGATGATTATAATAATAATAATAATAATAATAATAATAATAATGTGGCTGTGAAAGCCATTGCATTCACCATAACGTAAATATGGTTCAAGTACACTCAGCACATCTCATCGTTAGTTCATGTATTTAAAACAGCCTGGAATGTCAAGAGTTTGAATATATAAGCATTCAGCTTCGCACCGTGTACATGGAAGCGCTTGTAACAGTGCGACAAAAAAATTTTAACTACAGATATTTGTTTACTCACTCACTCACTCACTCACTCACTCACTCACTCACTCACCATCACTCATCACTCACTACTCACTCACTCACTCACTCACTCACTCACTCACTCACTCACTCACTCACTCACTCACTCACTCACCTCACTCACTCACTCACTCACTCACTCACTCACTCACTCACTCACTCACTCACTCACTCACTCACTCACTCACTCACTCACTCACTAATAGAATCAATCAGTCAATCATTCGCTTAATCAATTAGTATCTAACGTCATTGCTCAATGCTGTGTTTGCCGCAAATATATCCGATTATAGTACCTGTTACGGGAGCAACGGTGGCCTTCGAGTGGGTCCACTTAACCTTGAACGCAGAGTCGGTGCTCGAAATCAGGGTCAGTGCCGGAGGGAGTGGCACATCTGTAGGAACAATAGGTGTCGCTTAAACATAAGTACAAAACAAACACATACTTTATCAACGACAATCTCTTCACTACACGTTGTAAAGTGTTGCTTATATATATGTCGAACCACGGATGAGTCCATCGGAGAGGTATAACTTTGTAAGTTGTGTTCAGAGTTTAAGCACTTTCATCGGAGTGTGCGCAGTGAGACGCTAACTTGTGAAGCATCTCAATATTGTCGGACTGAAGCATGACAGCGTTTCGCAGAAGCGCACCTTGTCAAGAAAAAAATCGCGAATATATCAAACGTTTGTTCATCTTAAAGAGTTCGCTTACTGTCACTCGGTGAAGATCAAAACAAAGCGATCTCATTAAGCGGGGAAAATGTTCACTAAGCACTACAATCCTCCCCACTCAGACTTAGGAATAATGTAGCACACTTGAGAAATCGCCGCGCAAAAGTTGTCGCTGAAGTCGTCGAAGACACTCTAATTGCCGTAGAGCTGCTTGACTTATCGTAATAAGTGCATTGAGTTTAGATGTGCGTCGACGCCAAGTTTTTTTTTCCGCTAATTAGTCATTTCGTCTGGACATATATCTCCAAAACAGATAATTCAATGGGCTTATAATCCCTAATTCGTTTGCTTCAACTGGGTTTCATCGCAACGAAGCTTGATTGCTTCATCGCAATGATGTAAATTAACTTAAGTGCTGGTCTTACTAGCCGGTAGTTCGTTTCGAAAGCGAACTTCATTAGAAATACTCTGGGCCTACGGAAGGTGTGCAATAGTATACATATCTAAAACCACCTTGTGAAGAAGACCCTGCGTGCGTATGACACAACTTAGCTCAAAAGAAAGATAAAGAAAAGAAAGAAGGAAGGGAGGAGGCGGGGATGTTAAACAGAAAAGCGTCTGGTTTGCTAACCTGCGCAGGGGAAGGAGAAATAGAAAAAAAGAGATAATCACAGTCAACGTATGCTCGCGCGTGGACAGCAGCATACAGTCATGGTCGTGGAAAGTTTTGTGAATAACAGCCACAAGAAATCACCGAAGCAAACGAAAGCGGACTCAAGACTACCTGCGACGTGAAGACATAAAACTTATTGGATGTTGTGCTCTATTCAGAATGGAGTTGCGCTGTGTACTAACCGCCATCCAGGGTGCGTACGAGCAGTGCTTCGGAGGGCGGTCCGCTTCCGATGGCGTTGAAGGCCTTGACGATGACGCTGTACCGCGATGACTTTGTAAGACCCACGAGCGTGACTTCCTGAGACCCGTTGACCACCGTCTCGACCGTCTTGAACGAGTACGGCTGGCTGGACTCGGCCGCCCGGTACCCCACGTAGTAGCCCTTGAGCACGCCGTTCCACGTGTCACGTGGTGGGGGCTACAAATGCCGAGTGATGACGTGAACATTCGCGCTCAATATGACTTGCAACATGGGAGCGCGTGGCCCCTCAAGTTTAAAGATTGCGCATGGCCTAAACGTGCCATCATTTCCGTAATTAAATAATATTCTGTTGGGATCATCTCTGAGTGGGAGAACAGCGTTAAGTTGTTGAAATAAGGGTTATTGAAAGCCCTGCACAATCTCTGAGGTGGTCACGCAACCTTGTGTTGCAAGTCATATTGAGCGCGACTGTACGATGTTTAATTGACTGAAAAGGGCCCAGATTAGTATTGCGGTTTTAGGGGCCAGTTGGTACATGATGTCAGTGTGAAGCTTCCAGCAAGGTACAGGCGCTAAGGCTAGGTTGTCTTTGTATGGTTTTTTTTTAGTGCCCGCGTTTCTTTACGCATGCGTGGCGGAGCTCTACAATGATGTCAGTGTGAAGCTTCCAGCAAGGTACAGGCGCTAAGGCTAGGTTGTCTTTGTATGGTTTTTTTTTAGTGCCCGCGTTTCTTTACGCATGCGTGGCGGAGCTCTACAATGATGTCAGTGTGAAGCTTCCAGCAAGGTACAGGCGCTAAGGCTAGGTGTCTTTGTATGGTTTTTTTTTAGTGCCCGCGTTCTTTACGCATGCGTGGCGGAGCTCTATAATGATGTCAGTGTGAAGCTTCCAGCAAGGTACAGGCGCTAAGGCTAGGTTGTCTTTGTATGGTTTTTTTTTAGTGCCCGCGTTTCTTTACGCATGCGTGGCGGAGCTCTACAATGATGTCAGTGTGAAGCTTCCAGCAAGGTACAGGCGCTAAGGCTAGGTTGTCTTTGTATGGTTTTTTTTAGTGCCCGCGTTTCTTTACGCATGCGTGGCGCAGCTCTACAATGATGTCAGTGTGAAGCTTCCAGCAAGGTACAGGCGCTAAGGCTAGGTTGTCTTTGTATGGTTTTTTTTTAGTGCCCGCGTTTCTTTACTCATGCGTGGCGGAGCTCTATAATGATGTCAGTGTGAAGCTTCCGGCAAGGTACAGGCCATGGAGGAAGGAAAAACTAAGGAGAGGCCCTGACGTCACATTCGTGAAGCCTCCACATCACAAACACCCGCATTGCCTCCTAGCGAAGGCGCAGCGAAACATTTCGCGACTTCCGTCTCGATGTTTGCAAGCGCATGCGCGCATCGCGAAACTTTGCAGCCTTTTTGTTTGTTTGTTTTTTGCCGTGCGAGCGGTGTAGTCGATTCACGCATGGCTGCTCTTTGTGTGTGTTCTTTAGGAAAGCTACGCAATGCCCAGCTGTTGCGTATACCCGGTGCAAATCGCGTGCACGCGGACAGTACCGGGTGTCACTTTTCATGTGTACGTATACGTTCGCTTCATTGCTGATGACTAAGGCATGGTATTTGCGTGCGAAGCTCTCGGATGTACGCTCTGTTGCTTGTTACTCATTCTGTCAACTCAGAACTCATGTGAACTTTTGTTTTTGGCGTCTGACGCGCCGTACATAACATGCGCTGAAGGCATCGTACGTTTTAGAGGCTGTGTCGTTCAACGAAAGGGCAATAAACTTTTGTTGTTATTATCGGACTATGTGATGTATGTATTGTTCGGTGTGCGCTCGCTGCGTGCTTGTGTTGTGTGCGCACTGGAATTACAAACTTTACGTGCACGATCGCCTATACAATTCAGCGGTGTCCTCTTTTCGACGTGAAGTTACGTCAACTATAGGTTGGCGTTGCGCCGCAACCGCTAATCGGGCAATCGGGCTACGAGAACGGAAAAGAGAGATCTAACGCCCAGTAGAACGCGTAAGTCACTGCTAGGTGAGTTCGAATACAATGATGCAGGGGCTGAATGTTTTTGATTACGGCACGTACCGGTACTTTCTGTAGCACAAAAACGCTCGCTCGGGCCTGCGACGCACGAACAGCCTGGTAAACGTCTGCTTGCAACGTTTTACTACGTGCAAACCGCACAATACGCGCTAAGTTTACGCCGGGACTACAAATCTGAGCAGAAGCGAACCACCGCGGAGAGCACGCCGCGGGGCGTCTGCTGTTTTGTTTGCCCCATACCGGTTTGTTTGCCTCATAAATCTGACGTCACTTCCGCCACACTTTTCGCAATGCATTGGGATACGATAGGGCCTCTCCTGAGTTTTCCTTCCTCCATGGTACAGGCACTAAGGCTAGGTTGTCTTTGTATGGTTTTTTTTTTAGTGCCCGCGTTTCTTTACGCATGCGTGGCGGAGCTCTACAAAATACGTTTGTAATAAACTTCAGTTGTAAGTCCAGCGTTTGTCTTGTGTATTTCTTTTTCCGAGTACTCGCGTCTGTACCTTGTTGGAACCTTCACACTGTGGTTCAAAAAGACTTCTTGCTTGGTACCTTGGTACGATTTGCTGTGCAGCATTATGATCGCACGAAAAGAGACATTAGAAAGAAAAAATTCAGTGGCGACTTGGCGGTAAGTGCGAGATAATTAAGTACTTTAGCATTACGCCTGATCACATACATTTACCTTGATAACTATACTCCGTTTCATACATCAGGTGCAACGCTATGGAAGCTAGCGAGACTTCTTGCAGTAGATGCGTTCGCGCCAAGAAACAGTTCAATGAATTTACCACCCGTAATGTGATTTTTTTCCCTCCTAAGGCTGTATAATAAAAGAAGATGATTTGTGCCCAAGAAATAAACGTACCCCGTTATTTACTGTGCTGTCGACAGTTTGTTCTGGATCGTTTAGCGACTCCTTCTTTTTTTTTGTATCGTGGCCTCCGCGATTAGCACTGGCAGCGCGCTACAGGAACTAATCGCGGAGGCCAAGCAAAATACACGTGGATTTACACATTTTGCTGGCCGAACTACTTGCATAGCTTCCACAGCGTTGCACCTGATGTATGAAACGGAGTATAACAGTGCTGGCATTATGCCAGTAAGTGCGGTAGACCAGTCACATGCAAACATTTATCTTCACTCAAACTAGTGCACTTCTTTCACGTTGTTCCTCCTAATTCTTAAGCGTTAAAACATGTTCGTGCATGTCGTGTTCATCTCCTTGATTTCTGTTCACGACTCGTCAGAAGAATGTGTAGTGACAAGCGCAGATCATAACCACGCGGAACTGGTATGCGTGAGTAGGTTTTAAGGTTGCCGATGCACCCTATTATTTCGTGCGATCACGAATTATGCTGTACGGCTCGACCTGCGAGCATCTAGAAGTCGAACGCTAGCTGATATAAATGTACACAGGCACCAACACATACGCGCGTGCACGTATGGACGTAGTACAAGAAAGGTATCGTGCTTGAAGCGCGTGTTTTATAGCCGTCTATTACGCTGACAGGGAGCGTTCCATTCGCATCTCCTGATTTATGTTACCGGCACAACAACAGGTTGGCGCATGTTTAACGCGTCGAGGAGATAAGCGGTGAGATATAGTTCCATGTCATGAACTGGCCGGAAAGGAATACCTTCCACGAAACGGCGATGGATGTAGGTCCCTTGGCAGCCGCCCAGACGTCGGTTGGTGATCCACCGGGCTCTGAAAGAAACGTAAACAAGCTCATGTACTACAAGAATTACCGAAGTCTTATGCTGAGCTGTCTCTGAGAAAAAAAAAAAAAGAACGATGGTACAGACGGCATTACTTGCTTGAGCATGTAGTCAAATACTCCCCTTCCATTTATAGCCTCTTAATAGAGGCTCTGCCTTAGAAGAGGCACGGCCTCTTAATAGAGGTTGCTGCCGCGGCAGTTCCATTAAAACAAAGCACCGGCCTCCCGGCCTTTGACCTCAAAGGTCCATTCATGCTATTTCATACAGTCGCATCTTATCATGATCACCTGTCATGCATTCAACAGCCATAGACCACGCGATGTGTCACTGTCATAATTTTATTCTATAATCCTATGTAGCGGTTGTTCCTAGGGCACTTTACAGCCATATCACATTCACCTTACATCATATTACAACCAGTCATAATGCCAGTATTGATATCTGTTTTACGCACGTTCTTAGCCCATTTACAGGCACCTTACACGTACGCGTTTTCATTCATTACACTATTCCATCTACATTATAATTTCTCCTCCTCCTTCCTTGTATTGGCGCTCCTTGGCCGTAAGCGGTCCTTGCGCCTCTAAACGCCATTGATCATCATCCATATATAGCGTTTCTGCGGTTGTTCGTGTTTCGTTGACTTCCCATCAGTGAATGAGCGACACCTGTAAGTTATGCAAAGGCTGTCCTGCGAACCGTGACTGTAAGTAGCCTAGGTCACTATCATAAACACCACACGCAGTTTCATCATTCATTACCTTCTTCGCAGCTACTCCGACGCTGTGAACTTATACGTATCATGCAGCACGCCAATCGCTTAAGTCATCTTCTAGGTTACTAGAGTTGTTGGCAGCGGCACAGGTAGCCTTCAGGGACATGCAAGGTTGGGACCGGCCAGCGAGGCAGGTGCGAACTCGTCTGCGCCCCCTTTCAGCGTAAGTGATGGTACGGGTGTGCGTGTGTAACGTGCTGAAACGCCAGCGAGATTCGCCTCCCTTTGTGCGGGTCTCCTACGTGATGCATATTGCATGCAGGGCGTGCTGACTCACCTTCTTCGGCGGTGAGGAAGCGGACGGGGTCCGAGGGGGGACCCTGACCTACTTCGTTCTCTGCGGTCACGGTGAGAGAATACGAAGCTCCCGGATGAAGCTCGCTGATCATGGCCGAAGTCTGGCTGTTCGGCACGCTCTGCTCCATGAGGCGATGAGCACCGTCTGCGAGGCAAACACAAGGCGTGCGCGAGAGAAGAAGATTCCTTTGTCTGGATGGAGAGCTGCACGATTACCACTCGGTGCAAACATCCGTTCATTTTAGATGAGCTTGAATTTGAATACAAAGAACGGAGTGGGGCGTACGAATTTCTCATTCAAGAGCATGGGGACCGCGTAACAACAACGATGGGTCCCGCGTTCTCGCGTTCATTGTTGCCTTTACGAAAGACCACAACACGACCAATCTACATCGCCGGTGCAAAACAAACTAAATATATTCATGCAACTTGCTGTAATAATGGTAAAACGTATTTAGAAAAGTAGAAGGCTTTCATTGAGGTCCAGTCAGCTAGACTGGCGATAGGCCTGAAATTTTTCACTGTCTGTTTCTACTCACTTTCCTCCTTCTTCCCAAGACTTTTTTTTCGGCTGCATTGATGTTTCAACTTGTTATAGAGGCAGAATTTTCGTTCCATGATAATCGTCGTAGTTATAGAGCGCAAGTCGTCTATTGCCGGGCAAAAGTAACAGCTTAGCTTACGTGGCAGTACATCACGAACCTGTGTAGCGTGTGCTTGCATTCTGTTGTGTTTTTTATTTGTCGCAGTAGAGAGTAAGAATAAGGTGCGAGTTATTCACTAGTGCAGAACCAATATGGCCGAAAGCTGCCTTCACGTTCGTGTTAAGTCTCCTTAGCACTTGTCAACTAATCCTCTTTTAGCATTTGAGTATAAGTTGCGATGATGGCTATACGCGTGTCTACACAAGATACATGGCTATACAAACTTGCGTGTCTGTTTAGAGCGTTTTAGAACATAGACACTTCTTTCGCGCAAAGCCTTTTCCAGCCGGCTGTGGAGCAGGGCCACAAGATTGTTACATGTTGTTACTGCGACTCGAAGTGCTTGAAAACGCTGTGTGTTTTCATGGTGTCCTTATTAATTAATGTAACTTCGGAAAAGTACCTTAGAAAAACTCGTCATGAAAATTCATCAAAAATTTCTCGCTACACTTCGTGCCCTCTAATCTGGTCGGCGTTTTGACGTGTAAAGCCCCAGAATTTAATTGTGAAATTCAACTAATCTACAGAAGCGACCTTAATTGAATATCGGCTGTGATCCCGCAAAGGTCTCACAAATGTGCTGTCTTCTTTTGTAATTATTAACCATTTTAGTCTCGTGGATATGACGTTTTCCCTTCGCCCTCATTCCCTCCGGAAACGACAAGCACAGAAAAAAAAAGTTTCATAGCAATTTTTTCTCTGTTTTTTGCCATCATGCCATCATGCCACCTGCCATCATGCGGGAAAAGAAAAGCGGCGTACCCCTGTCCCTCCAGTAGTGGACGATGTAGTTGTTGATGGGGCTGTTACCGCTGTACGGCTCCGACCAGATGACGTTCACCTTGCGGCTCCAGACTTCCAGGATACGAAGGTCCAGCGGTTGAGCAGGGACCTCTGCGGAAGCGAAGACCTCGATTTAATGTATAATTTCGATTTAAGTGTTTCGACCGAATATAAAATACGGCACTGTATCTCACCGACGACGAGCAGCTTGATGTTCCTCTCGTCGCTGCCGTACTCGTTCTTCGCGACGCAGGTGTAGAGGGCCGCGTCGCTCCTGTCTGTCGTCGGAATCACCAGCTCTGAGGTCACGCCGTTCTCCGTGTTCGACTCGAACTTTTCGTACCTGCAAACGAAGTGAATGTCGAGCCGACGGTGCTGTGCTCGTTCGTTGGCAGGAGCACTGCTCTTTCTGCTGACACCTTTGCACATCTTTCAAATCGACAGTTAGCTTACGCCAAGTTTTCCTCAAGGACGGCTGGCTAGTTATTAAGGCGAAAGCCTCAGATGCCTCTTCAAACGCGAAAAGTGACCGTCGGCGTCGGTGGCGTCAACACGAGTGATGCAAAAAAATCATTATGTGATGACGTCACAGGTCGTCAAAATTTGTGACGTCATCACGGCATCGCTATGGCTCATGATGACGTCATGACATGGCATCGTCGCTCGCCCTAGGGTGGGCCGATCGCGGAGGCACTGCTAAACCACGTGATGTGCAGAAAGCTTCCAATGCATGTGATCCCGGAGGCAGGGCGAAACCTCATTGGGAGCAGAAAGCGTTCGGGGGGCGCGGGGGGGTAGGGGGTTGGTAATCAATACAGTCTACTGAGAAGGAAAAGAAAATGGCTTTTGCCTTCGAGTCGTCTCACGTAAATTCATAAGGGACCATGTGATTTTTAGCGGTAAACATATATGAACATATACGCGGACCGAGTATCTGTACAGTCCTGCTGTACTGTTACGCTAAACTGACAAAGTGTGAACGCTCGCACATGTGGACGTCTATATAACGTAGCGAAGTGTCCTGTGCGAGTGCATTCTTACGGGCATGTAACAGGACGATGAAAATTTTTGAATACAAGTTTATAGACTATGCATTGAAAAAGCACGCGATAGCAGGTTTTAACGCTTACCTTGTCACTGGAGCGAATATGAGGCGCTTCTTGTCTTGGGACCAGGTGATCTCCAGCGGTGAATCTCCAATAGCCTGGCATTGCAGAGTGGCCGCTTCTCCGCGACGAACAGTTTGCACCTTGAACTTCTCCTCGAACCGTGCGGGAACTTTGTAAAGAAAAACCGAGCAACCTTGCAGCAACAACACTTAGGAGCGTGCGTCATGGGTACTGCACTAATACAATGTTTGTGTCTTGCTTCTAGGTTTTATATTTCTTGAACAATTCTTTATACGTCGTTGTTACTTTGATTCGAAATACTATCACGCAATAGAAAATGCTGTGTTATTACAAGATGTGCGATGCAGCTCCTGTGTTATGGACGCTTTAGAAAGTAAACTCGGATTTTATTGAGAAATATGCAGCTCAATAATGGTTGCTTTGGTGTAGGCTAAACCTGTAAGGAAAGCAGAAAAAAATATTTAGTCCTGTTGTACCAGTTTCAGAGTAGATAAAAAGATAAACTTGAAGCATACTATCGTGCTGAGTAGAAATCGTTAATGGTCCTTATACATTACCGATAACTCTGACTTCGACCTCTTTCTCAATCCTCTCCCCGTGTCTGTTTGCCGCCGTGCAAAGGTATCTCCCTCCATCGGCCCTGCTTGCGTTCTGAATGCGGAGTGTTCCATTGACGGTGTCGGAGATGACTTGACCGCCTGCGGCACCAGCTGAAATCGTTGCACAACATCGATATCAATGCGATAACAAACATCAAATACCCGTACCTTTTGTCCACGTTATAGTTGGTTCGGGGTAGCCGTGGCTCCGGCATTCAATTTCAAGTTTGCCTCCGAGCAAGACAACGCCACTTTTTGGTTCGGTCGTCCATGCTGGTGGTGCTGTTTGCGTGCAAAAATGATAGCAGCAATTCCATGTCTTATTTGTCTGAAAAGGTAATCATGCTACACAAGAACCTGGAATAGTCGCAAACGTATCCCGATAATTAAGGAAATCGTATCGTACAAATTCCGGCCACATTGTGGCCTTCGGTTGTCATCATTCTTAGTGAATTATCATCTAGTTGTACCTCTGTGGTCGTAGGATCATAGCGCACAATTAACCACATCATGTTTAAAATTATTTTTAAAGCTCTTCATCGCTTTCTAGTGTCATCGTGTTGTCATAAATGGTCCATCATCATCTGTTAGCCATTCCGCAGGTTTCGGGCCAAGTGCATATTTCATACGAGAAAAGACATAGGAAAACATAATGCTTAGCATTTTTTTGTTACATTTGTAGTAACTGCTGTTTGCTTATATGCCTATGGGCCCGACAGACTTGAAAATAAAACTGTTCACCTTCCCGGTATAACTAATTTATGCAGAAATGAGTCGCTTAACAGTTGACTGCATGCAGTACCTGCTGCGGTTACTAAAACTGCTGTACGTTGATGAAATTCGCTTGCTGGGAAATGCGGACCTGTTTAAATTATTTGATGTGCATTTTAGGAAAATAGCTTTCCAGTCATTGCGAGCAACCTTTTAACATTGCTAATTGATTTTAATGCATTTTTTATTTGATTTAATGCCAATTTTCACATAAGCTGTGTATTGCTATTTTAGTTTTCTTTTTGCGGGAATAAAAAAAATGCTATTTTACGTGATTTTATACGGCTAAACATACACCTCATACACTTAAGGCGTATATCATGCTGCTCAAGTTACGGTGTTCAATTTGTCATACTTATTCTAGTGAACTTATGATGGAACCATCTAACGTTATGGAGACAATTGAAAAACAGAAGACCAAGCGCTATAGATAACCTGTCCTCGTTGGGCTCTTCGGAGTAGGGCTTGACGCTCGTAGGAGGGTTACTACGATTTTTATAACTGCACATAACCGGATGAGGCTGTTCGCGACGAGTGCAGATCAGAGATCTCTTACCGTTTACGATTAGCTCGGACGTCTGGCGTGTAGCACCACCACGATTCATCGCAATGCACGTGTAGTTCCCAGCGTGACTTTTGCGCAATTTCTTTATAGCAAGAATGCTATAGTCTTGCGCGTTTTCCGTCGTCACTTGGTCGTCTTGTGGAAGACTCTGACCGTTCTTTTGCCACTTGAACGTGAAAGGAGCACGCCCGGTTACCGAGCAAATGGCCCGAAACTTGGCTCCCTCCTTGAGGTTCCTCGGAAACACCATTGGCTGGATTTCAAGCGGCTCTGGAATGAATAGAGTGAAACTTTGTTAAGATTGTGCGGTCATTTTCGAAAGTTTCAGACTCGCTTACCTGCAGCATGGATGTCTTGAAAAGCTGAGTGCATCAGCAGGAAAATCAGTGCGCCAAGCGGTACTGTAAACATCTTGAGCGATGATCCGAGTACACTGTATCGCTGTTTTGCTTTTCGCACGCCTTCTGTCGTTCTAGTTCACGCTACGGTCTTTCCGCCATCTGTCGACTGACTCCCGAACCACCGTCAGTTTGCAGAACCGCTATTCAGTTTGCAATTCGTGATACCTTTAGAATAAAACGGCGCTGCTGGACGGTCAAATGATAGAAGTGGGTGACATCTCGTGATAAATTTGATTTATCACGACTACGAATCTTGAAAACCCCAGTTAGTTGCCATGGAAAACAAGGGTCACAGTGAGTCTTAATGACACTCGAGAAACTGTCATTGTTTTTATAGGTTGTGAGTGTGCTGCAGCCGGAGTCGGTGTCGTAGCTCGGTGTCAAAATAGCAGCTCGAACGCGGAGGAGGGATTTGCAGTGGCGGACGCAAGAATGCACTGACAACACTTTCACTCAGGTGAAGTATGTCTTGTAACTTCGTAAAGTGCTCAACACATATAAGCATGACAACATTGTGATCTTCTCTAGAGCTTCACTTGTGTTTAGAATGATTTATTCTTAGTTGAGGACTTCGTAGAGAATGTCAGGCTTATGCTTATGCTGTAGGTGCCGTTAAAACGGCTCAGTACAAAGATGGGCATAATCAGAACAATAATACACCACCTCAAAGCTGCCTGTGCTACATCGCCGTGCATTATCGTGCCTCAGTATTAGATATTTCGGCAATCTGACCGCTTCAGTGCGATTTGTGCGCGTCAGTAATATTCGTGTATGTGCTGCTGTTATAAAAATAGAAATATATAATAATTTATGGGGTATTGCGTGCTAAAACCGCGATATGATTATGAGGCACATAAAAATAGGAGCCTTCTGGTATCTTTTTAGCTATGTTACCAGTAACAGTCAGCGTTATGGCTTTCTCCAGCGAATTTCCGACTTCGTTGCTTGCACGGCAGTAGTATGTTCCTTGGTATTCTTTCTGGATGTTCGCAAGCTGAAGGCTTCCGTCGTGCGCAACGTTGAGAGGCTTCGTAGTCGTCGCCCCTGTCATAGTAAAAGACATTATCAACGCCAAGCGCTGGAGCAGGAGAGTATAAAATAGTCACATCTACTTACCGCTCACGAATCTCCATGTTATCCGTGGTACTGGCTCCCCAGAAGCCGAGCAACGAATCGTTAGATTTGAATTTCTTGCAACACGTTGGTCAGCTGGTTCTATAAGCCAGCTGGGTGGAGCTGTTAAAAAGAAATACCGTTATATTTCTCTTGAGGTAAGCTAATGTTCTCGAGTTGTTCTTTCAGTCACTGATAAAATACATTTGAACAAGCAGATGTGCAAAGTGTTGTGTGCGCGAAACGTAACTGTACGGTTATCATGCAGAGGGCTTTCTTTTCAGCCTGTCCCTCTCTTTTTGCTCGTTTATGGGTACAAATTAAAGCTCAAAATGTGTCGGGTGTTACGATCCTCGGTTCACGTTCGCAAGAGGGCGTTACACTAATTTCGAGGTTTGAAGGTTTCGCCACTGGTGGATCGCATGAATACGAGCTCTTAGTCTTAAGTAAACGCCACCTGGTATACTTATAAGTCATGTTAGGAAGCAACGTTTTGCGTGCAGGAAAAGAGCGATAGAGTAAGGCACGCAGGTAGCGGTAAATCCTAGCTCCCTAGAGGAGCGCTGCAGCTTTGCAATAATACGCAAATACAGCTACTGGATTACAGACGCGGTGTGTTGACAACCGAACACCAAACATTCGGGAAAGGCCATGCGCTGTATAAATGGGATTTCGCATATCCAGATAATCTAGCCTGTCTTTTCTGTTTCGTTCATTAAATTTCAGGTGCCCCGGCGTGAATATGTTTTCGCTTTACAGCAGTATAACACACTCAGCTCCTTGACACGCACTGAGTGCTACAGATAACAAAATTCGTGTGGGCATGTCGTTCACATTACCTAATACGCATAACATAATCCATGACTATTAGTAAGGATACCGGGATGGTTTTCTCACCGTATACCACTAGGGAAGCCGTGTACGATCCGCTGGATGCCGGCGTGAATACTTGACAGGTATAGTTTCCGCGGTGAACAGGTTTCACAGGGCCCAGAATCATTGTTGACAGGTCGGCTTGCGTCTTTATGCGGATGTTCTCGTCGGCGACCAGTAACTTGCCGTCCTTCAACCACTTGAATGACAGAGGCGTTTGCTCCGTGTTCGTGTAGCACACAACTTTCACCGTGTCCCCGAGCATAACTTTGTCTGGTATGTAGAAGGGCACCACGTTAATTCGGCCTGCAGAGAACAGCATCGTGAACACCCGACTTCCCTGGACTTGCCTTGCACGGATCTCCAGTAATCGTAACTCACTTACCGGCAACAGACGAGTGAAACATGACGGATATGATTACCACGGTTGGTAGAAGCTCCATGATCAACGCTTGTGCGTGGGTGCATACGTGAATCCAGGTCGACGGAGTATAAACTAACAGATGCGTAACGCCCTCTGTATGCCAACGAAGGAGTTATGTCATTGCGCTAACGGCATCCATTGTATATAGAGGAAGTTTTCGGTAAGCACCAAATCTCGCTTCTGGCGTCAAAATGAAGTAGTATCATGTGCACGTTCTTCAGTGTTCGCTCTCGGCGGCGTTCAGTTTTCTTACCATAGACCTTAACGAAAAAGCTTTCTCGTATGTCGGTTCCAAAACCGTTCGAAGCTGTGCAGGAGTATGTCCCAGCATCCATTTTGGTGGACTTCGTTATCGCCAGTGTAGCCGTTCCCTTTCCTTGGGATTTGGACTGGATGTTTGCGGCTGAAAATAACATAACGATACGTCACCCCTAACAGTATTGTTTCACTGATTTTATCTAAATTAGCGCTAAAGAAAAAAATGACAGCGTTTGGGAAGCGCGCGACGAAAATAAATCATAACAAACAACGCTTACATCTTCCGAACAACAGAGATCTGAGCTAGTTGGTACGTCAAGACAACACAAGGTTGGTCGGCGTTTGTGGTGTCTTGACTTCTCTCCTGTGTCCGTGTTTGCACTCTCAGTGTTTTAACATGAGCTTAAGTCGTCCTCATTTCTCCATAACGCAGTATTTACTACCTAGCTGTCCGTACTAACGCAAACTGTCGTACTTTAAAATAATGTGCACCTTAAGATATAGAAAGTTATTCATGGCGTATGCGTTCGTCTGGCGCATTCTCCAAATGGCGTTGCTGTGTTGCGTTAGGACCGTATTTTTAAGCCATCACTTGCTGATAATGATCCAGCAGCAAGAAATGTTCGTGGAAGCAATTTTTGATAGCGCTGGGTTGAAATGATGAAGCGATAAAAGAGAATAGTCTACTTCAATTAGTCTGCATTACAACCGCAGAAGGAACTGCTAAACCTTACAAATGCCCACTTTGTCCTGTCGCTTTGTACAGTTGATGTCTATATCTCTCTCAGTTACTGATTCTGTCGTTGATGCTTATTGTGAAGTCGGCTATAGATTGTTTTTCTGTGTTTATTTCTGCCTATCAAACCGACGGGGTCTACTGTGTCTGTAAGGTTGTGCCTGGATCCATGTTTGCAAGAGGAAGCAAAGAGCTGAAACATGTCTATGGCGATTATTTACAACAATGAGCACTATGTCGAATCCGCGTAGAAGACTAGGCTTGCCTTCATCGTCTTCATTTTGTCTCGACCTCACGGGTATTGCTTAATAAAACTCCCATCACGATGTAGTAACTTCACTGTCACCCAAAAGCACGCTTGCATAAAATTTCAGTGTCTCTTACCACCATCTTTTCCCAATGTAATTTCAGGCACAGGATTTCCCGATGCTGCGCATTTGACTGACACGTTATTTCCTTCTGTGATCAGTACGTCTTTTGGCCGGTGGGTCCATTTGGGAACAGCTGCAAGCAAAAAATGTAGTCGCTGTTCACTTCATTTGTTAATGAAGGAAAGAAGATGACTCTTAAGGGCTTATTTTTGTTTGTTAAATACAATATAAATGAGAACTAACAGGCAGTAATGCTAGAGAAAGTATAGGGGATGTTATCTGTAGTAATTAGGATATAAATGTGAAGAAAGTAAAGTGGACGAAAAGATAACTTGCCGCCGGCAGGGACCGAACCTGCGACCTTCGACCGAACCTGCAGGTTCGGTCCCTGCCGGCGGCAGTTTATCTTTTCGTCCACTTTACTTTCTTCACGTTTATATCCTAATTACTACAAATAACATCCCCTATACTTTATCCGGTATTATTGTCTGTTAGTTCTCATTTATATTCATTAGTTAATGGAATACGTTGAATAACTGGCACGATGAAGTAGGACTAACGACTTTTGCTAGTAAGCGGGCCGTTCACCTTGGTGAACAACCTTCGTGACTCGTTACCTAGCGCATTTTTAAATTTTTCCTGAGGTATCTGCGCGTTTGCTCGTTTTGATTACGTCCTGTGTGGAAATTCAGGGACCTTACGACATTTCAAATTAACTTTCATTCAATTATTTATCTGCCCAATCCCAATTAGGCAATTGCTGCGTTTCAAAGTTTAAACTTTAGTTTTTGTTAACACAGTGCGGAATTTTTTTGTATGTTGCCCGCGTATATATTTGGAAGGCACGCGACAGTTCTTTGATGTGCGTGACATAAAAAAAAAAAGGTTTATACACTTATGCGTTACTGCTTTAGGAAAGGTGGTATGCATGCACAATAATTTTAAAGTGTATCAGAATGACGTGGGTTTCTTTGCTTACCGTAAACATTAAGGCTGGCCGAGTATGTGTCAGACTTGCCCTTAGACACCGCCGTACAACTGTAGTTGCCGCTATCTTCTTGACGCACTGCTCCAATAGTTATCATGGAGAAGTCGGCTTCCGTTCTTGTCTTGATCCGTCCTTGCGGGTCGTCACTGAACTGCTTACCATTCTTCGTCCATCTAAAGCGGGTTCCCTCGGAAATGCTCATTAGGGAACAGGTCGCGCTGACTCTCGAGCCTTCGACGACGCTTTGTGGAAAGTTGAAAGGTTGCACCCTGAGAGCCTCTCCGAGCCCTGGTAAAAGGATTACATTCTATTAGAACACGGCATCTTGACGGCAGAGATGGTCGAGGTATTAGGAGTGAATACAATTGGAGCTTCACTTACCAAAACAAAAGAACAAATATTGCAGAAAAAGCTGCTCTAAACATTGCTTCTTCGGGTGGGTTGTTTTTCAGCAACCTTTTGCGAGGGCTTCGTGTATCCAGGGTAAAAATTTCGCGGCTGCGTTGCTCCACGGCCTACTACCTCCTTCGGTTACGTGAAGACACCGTCGTAAACATGGAGAAAAATGTAGTGCAGTGCTCGTAGTGTTCGTGTCCACTTCGTGGACCCGTGGCGCCCTCCGTGGTCGTTTTCGCCAAGTAGACGTGCCTGCTGGCTCTAAGGCTCGAAATATGCACCGACACATTGACGGGAACGTGAGAAAACGTGTCTTAAAGCCGTCTAGTCGCTTTTGTACGGCGGAGATATTGCTGAAGTAAAGGAACAGCGGTACAGAGCATCAGGTATGACCTTGAACAACAACAACGTGGAACTCGCTGTTCCCGTTGTTCCTAGAAACTGTTGTGATCGCAGGCATATCTGTATCGTCAAGAAATAAGTCGAAAGAGTACTGTAGTCTATCTTACCGTAAATAGAGATTGCAATTGTTTTAACAATTGCATCTGAGACTTCGTTGTCTGCACTGCACTCGTATGATCCCGCGTCCAACTTTGAAGCATTTGCTATCTGCAGTTCATTCTTTCCAGATGCTGTGGTCTCCTTGTTGCCACCTGTGGGTAGACCAGTGTTTGACATAATGCTGTTGCATTATTACGTTTCCGCAAGGTGTCAGAGCTCTCGATCACAAATTGCCATCTACAGTGCAATTGGCCGAAAAAGATTAGAACTATAACTAAACGCAGCTCCTTGCTCTATGTACGGTGGCAAGCTAAAGCGCAATGAGGGCTGTGCATTGTAAGCTTTTCGTTTTAATGTTATTTGTCTTTTTACAATATATTTCGTGACATAACAAACTGACCAAACTATTCCTTTAATTGATAACTGTTTTAGGGATTAACATTCCTGGAAAGTGTCATTAAACTTTTCTTGACATTTGTGTACTATACGTATAGAGTAAAGCTTCGAACGTGTAAAGTACACGATGCGTCTGCCATGGTTTCGTAGTGCTGTTTGCCTCTAGAAGAATATACGTCTATAGAACAAAAATGGTTTAATATTAAAAAGAAAAGCTTTGCCCTGATGGACTGATTTCTTGCACCGCCTTCTTGCGTGTGGTTTCTATCTATCTCGGTACCGTCTTAGTAACGTGCATTGCTGAAGAAAAGGTTCCCACATAACCGTGTTTGCTGGTGAGCTTCCATCTGACAGACGGGGTAGGGTTTCCAATGGCTTCACAGGTGACCGTAGCATTTCCACCTTGATGTAGCTTCACATCCACTGGCTCCACGACCCATTCGGGAGGAGCTGCATGATGAATAGCGTTTCTGTAACGTAAATCCGTCCTAGAACCACGTTTCGATTGTGGTAGACAAGTCTAAACATGTAGTTTCAGTCAGCTTCTGCATCTGAAGAATTAAAGATTAGTGCGCGTCTATTAACACCATGTTGACGTCATCCCCGCACATAGGCGTTGTATTGTTTACTGTTGTGCTTAATATTGCAGAGTTCATACAGCGCTTTTCTCTCTTTACTTCTTTCTTCTTCTTTCACGTTTCTTCCTCTTATTGATAGGAAGCATTTCAAGACCGATATGGCTTTTTTGTTTGTGGCAGGGTATACGCTAACTTAGCAACGCAGCTTCCTACTTCGTTCTTTCTTACTTTTTTTTTAACAAGGTTGTCACAGGCGCTCGTAAACCGACTTCGACAAGTATCTGGAACCTAGCAAGGGGAAATTGAAAAGAACTGCAGATGAAAATTCCCTCTTTTTTGCCCTTTTGTGCAAAGACGGGCTTTATAGTTTAATATGACCAGTTATATTGAAAACTTTAGTGGTTTGAATACCTAGAATATTGAGTCGGTGCGAGTGGCTGTGCGTCTCCTGGCCAATGTTTCCGACGCAGGTGTAGTTTCCACTGTCTTCCTTAGTGGTCGGGCCAATAACAAGCGTGCTGAACAGGGGATGGTGCACGATCTCCACTTTCGAGCTCTTGACCAGCGCTTTGCCATCTTTTAGCCACTGGAAGTTGACGTTGGCAGTGCGGCTGATCGTTGTGCATGTCACAGTGACCGTGTTTCCGACGACAGCGTTGTTGGGAAAGGAGAAGGGCTGTAGCTGGAGGGAGCCTGGAATCGCAACGAAAGACTAACTGCAGTTAATGTGCCCGCGGAAAGCAAGTTCAGATGCAGTTTGTGCGTCTAAAGGGATATGAAAACCACAACGCATTATGGAAATTCGGACGCTCTGAATGAGAACTCGTGTGAACTTACCTTGAGAGTCTCTAGAGCTGTGGTGCTGCCTAGATGAGACTCGCAGTGCGAACAGAGTTGCACCGAAGCATAAGGTAGTAAACGGTCGTGATATCCAAATGCGCATCTTTACGTCGGCGCTGAAAGCTCCTGTGTCGGTTCTCTCGCCTGGCGGAACTAGCGTCTGTACGGGTGGTGTAACCAAAGGTTCTAGCGCCATCTCTGATCTGTGTTTAGCACGAAAATGGCCCCCTCCGGCGCCGGCGCGACATACAAAAATATCTTGAAGCGGTAAGATACACAATTATCAGCCTTATAAGCTGTCACTGCACGTAATTTCGCACCGTATCTCTTGCTATGTGGCTCTCTTCAGATGCTTACCGTATACAGTAACTCGAAATCGCTTAACCAGTGGTTGTGTGAGGGCATTGTCGGCTCTACAGACGTAGAAACCAGCGTGCTGCTTCGCCGACTTGTTTATTTGGAGAGCATTTGTAGATGGGGTGTGATCTTTTCCTGAAACAAAAACAAACAGAAAAGGGGTGACATTGGACGTCAATAGCACCTAAACATAAAGTTGCAGGATACAATAAATTTTAATTTGGTCGATTAAAACATTTCTCTCTTTCTGCTTGATGTCTTTATAGTATATACCTAACTTTCAGACGCTTCTCGCTGTGATGGTAGGTCACGGACAAACAGATTTGCGCAGGGTCTGCAATTCGTTTCGCTCTGATTCTTCAGTTACTGCTACTGAACAATGTCCAATGATTTAACTTGTAACATCACATGGGGAAAGCTTAATCATTCTGCAGATGTTGTGCAGTGATTACACCACTGTTCTCGCTTTGGTGTACAGAACAATACTAGAGAGCATAATGAATGTCCTTTATATATTGAATGCTTAATTTTATTAAATGATAGGGACAGTTAACTGCAGCAGATCACTCTTGACGTTTTCTCTTACCTTCCTTTGTGAGAACCACAGTAGGCTGCGGCTTTCCCTTCGCTCGGCAAGGAATGGTCAGGTTTGCTCCTTCCATAACTCTTATCGTGTCTTCTGGTTGTTCGACCCAGCTTGGAGGAACTGTAGAATGCAAAGGAACCAACAAAAGAACAACATCTACATCAGAAGCGTGCCTATTCGATTATTTCTCACAACAACTTTGCTTTCGTGCACTGTTAGAGAACCAAAATAAAGTTGCATCATACCTAGAACATGTAGCGAGTCGGAGAATGAATCTTTCTTCCCATTGTAGAGCCCGTGGCAGGTGTAGTTTCCCGCGTCGTTCTCTTCGAGCGGGCCAACAATCAGGGAAGAAAGTTCTGGAAACGTTCTTAGCCTTATCTTGCTACTTTCGGTAATTCTTTTCTTATCTTTGAACCATCGGTACTCGACGCCGGATATGGCCGTCGTCGTTGTGCAAGTCACTGTAACAGTCCTTCCTTCAACAGCGTCGGTAGGAAAGCGGAATGGTTGGAGCTTGAATTCTGAAAAGTTCAAATTATTTTAGACATTTTTCAACCGCAATCGCGTATGTTGTCGTTGTACTACAACATCTCTCTCTCTCTCTCTCATCTACTGTCGCTACGAACCTTTCGAGGGCATATACATTTTGTGAAATGATCAAATCTGGATCTCGTGCTACGATTGATGTCGCTTGACGAATTGCATAAAAGAAGTTGTTTACTGTCACTTCAGTTTTGGCGCAAGCTAACTCGAAATAGCAACGTCTGTAACAGACAAAAAAAGCCGTTTCTGCTTTTTTTTTTAAGTAGTACATTGCGCTGCCGCTAGCGTGGCTAGCTGCTTTATAACTTTATTAGCTGTTGTGCGCGTTGTAGTCCTTGCGTTCTTTTAGTGCTCACCGAGATTTTCTTATGCTTGAGATATTCTTAATCTGGTGTTCTGAATTCTCGTGCGTTTTTACGCACCGGTAACATGTCTGGGCTGCTTGGGCTTTTGCACTTTTGCGCAAACTTGAACGAGATAAATTTCGAGGACATGGATATCATTGCTGCTTAAGCCCTTGTGTTATTAACTTAAAGATGAGGGGAGAACGAAATGCCACGAAAATAGAAAGCGCTCACTCGATATACTGTTACATTACCGCGTGACGGTCGGCTGAAAGTTAAGCGATGCTAACACCAGCTGTATTTTGAAACACGGTAAAACCGAAATATCAATGCAAATCCATAGTACTTACCGACTGATCCGCTCTGTGCTGCGCTACACAGCGCTGCGAGGAAGCTGGGCAAGAATAATCGGAACGAGATCATCACGTTCGCTGTGATTTTCATCGAAGATATCGTACCGCACCGCCACTTGTTTGGCTTGTCGCAAAGCTTTCTCTATGGCAGAGGAATAAAAAAAGATGTCTGCCGTGGCGTCAGCTGGTACCGAGTCGCCATCTGTTGCAGAACGCTGGAAAGACTCCAATTCCAAGCGTGTAGTACAGGAAATTTAAAGCGCTCCTGCAGATTCCGCTGAGATGGTAGGCCATAAAACACATGGCCCTTATGTTTTCCCTTGTGTTTTTTCATGTGTTTCAGTGGCCAACAATGCTTAGCTTCTGGCACATCATTCGTACCGTAAACTGAGACACGGACTTCTTTAGTGAGCGGCTCACGAAGGCCGTTGTCTGCGGTGCACTTGTAGGTTCCGGCGTCCGCTTTCGATGTCCTTGAGAGCTCTAGCTTCGATCCAGATGCAGCACTGAGCAGAACGCCTGGAAGAAAATAATGATGCATTTTTTCACCCTAATTGTGAAATAGTAATGTCTTTGTAGACCTTAATTACGTGGCTGAAGAAAACTGGTGAAGGTGCGGGAAAGAAAAATACGGTAATGACTATGCCCTTAATAGCAGCATCAGATGAAGTACAATGGCAAACCTCGGACATAGTTTAGCACTGTGAAAACAAAAATAACAAGAACGTGATGGCTTACCTGCTTTCTCCCACCTGATGTTTGGTTTTGGTGTCCCGTTAGCTTCACAGCGGAGGGTCGTGTTCTCACCCTCCCTGACTGAAACGTCTTGAGGCACCCGCAGCCATTTCACTGGAACTGCGAAAAAGCATTTTTCTACTACTCGAAAATTAGCTTGTAGTAAATTTTAGCACGTCCAGGCTTCCCCTCATACATATGAGGGAGACAACTAAAATGACCGGGCACCTGCCGAATGTACTGCAAGAGTAGCGGTACAGCGAACGAGCATTCAGGAAGGAAATTTAAAGGAGCATTCAGGAAGGAACTGTTTTAAAGCACTCGCTGGTTTTGTAGCGTTAAATTGGCCATGTTAGTTACCTTAAGCTTGCTTCCTCCAGGAAAGTTTTTCGTGATGTTAATTTTCCCGAAAAAGCTGAGTGACATGTTCTGTGGTCTATGTCGCCTCTTGAGGCACGAATTTTGTGCAGTGAGGATATGCGGGCTAAATTGCTAATTTCTGTTGTTTAAAAAGCCGTGGTACGATTGGCACTGCAGGATATGATTGAAACTGCACCGTTAAAGAAGGTCTCGTATTCAGACGATGCAGACGGCTGAAATATTAGTACTCAAAGCATTAGTTAATGCTTTGAGTACTACGATATTGTCGGCGGGGCTATAAGCCTAAAGACTAAAGCTGAAGGCGCTGAGCTAATTATTACCACCTAGTCTTTATCTCTTTGTTGATCCAGTAACTAGCGTATTTCGACAGCAGTAGCCGGATACGTGAACAGTGACCTTGGGCTGATAAACAGAAAACAAGTTAGCCACCAGAGAATGTCAGTTAGCCACAAATAAATAAAAAGGCGCGTACATTGTTGCAGGTTCGTAAAAAAAAGTGCATAGATTGCTTAAATATGAGGAAGGATGATTCCTAGTGGACGTAGAATGTGGTTTTGCTATTTACACTTCCTTGACACTGAATTGTATAACCTAAAGTTAGAGGTAGGCATTGTTGGTTGAACGTCTCGAATTAAAAAAACGCAAGCAGACGGCGCTGTTCTATTTTCAAGGTATCATACACTTCCAAACAGAGCTGGAGCTAGCACTTTGGCGTTTGCTGCCTGCTATGGCAAAGCAGCAACGTAAACGCACTCGCGTGTGGAGATAGACTCATCATGGTTCAGCAATACACTAGCACCCATCACTTAAGAAGACGAGATATTGAAACTTCGGTGCCACTTTACATGGCAGCTAGAAACCCTGTATCATTGTGTTTGCCTGAAAGGTGCATTAAGAGACTTGTTTGTGCCGACTTGGAGAATCTATTCACCTCTCTCTTGACAGCTGTAGTGATTTGAAAGTGGTTTATGAGTACATATTATTAGAATATACAGCGTGCAAATATATAAAAGGACATTTTGCAATAGTCACGGGTTCAAAATTAGGTAGGCACTACTGGCACTGAGTACCGCGTTAGGTCACATGAGTTGTTTTACTCAGCGTCAGTGTTTAAACTTGTTTGCTTGTCATCAGGACGTTGCCTTGCTTGACAAACTTTAGGAAGAGCTTTATACACAACTAATTTTTACACCGTTTTATTATTTTGTTGCACTAAGACATCAATTTTACGTGTAAATATTAAGTCCACCTTGTTCACGCCATTGTTCTTTCTTCCGCACTCTCCCTCCTTCTGTACGAGTCCCCAAGCCGAATGGCGTGTGGCGACTGTACACACGTCGGCAGAAACGTGTCCGTGTATGCGGATGTGTCTGTGTCGGTGTTTGTGCGTATTAATGCCTTCACATCTAATGTCGCAGGCGCAGTGCTCGTGGTTTTAGTATCTCCTTAAATGACCTCGCGTGGAAATTTAGTGTATTAAAATGAAAGCTGCAGTCAGCCGTAAGGAGCTTGTGAAATTTATATTACCACGCCTACAGTACACTGTGATTATATGCCACATGCCTCACATACCTCTGTACATTTCTTGATGTTGCTGTATCGTCTTCTCTCGTTTCGTTTTATCGCATACAGAGCAGTTATTTCGAAATTAGATGATAGTGTATGGGTAATCGTCTTATACCATACAGGGTCACTATTTCGAAATTGCGATGACTCGTAGCTTGTTTTGTCAGCACGCCCGTGGGCGCGGTTTTGATTACCAGCACATAAGCATGCCGAGTCTACGTGCAGTATATATCGTTGCTTGCTTACCGAGAACGCGCAGGTCTGCAGTGTGCGAGTCTTTCCGGTTTCCGAGTCTTCCCATGCAGGTGTAATTTCCCGAATCCTCTTGCCTTAGGGAATCCACGACCAATGTAGACATGTCTGGAAACGAGCGGATCTTGACGCGGTCGTCGAGTGTGAGGGCATTGCCGTCCTTGTACCAGGAGAACTCGACTCCCGATGTTATTCCGCCAGTCACCAATGCACACATCACGGAAACCTTGTTGCCTTCTGTCGGATCACTCGGGAAAAAGAATGGCTGAAGGCGAAAAGTTGCTTTCGAACGTCCTGCGCGTATCGCAAAGAGCTTAGGACTCGCTCGAGGTGTCTACAACCGGAGTACCTTACCTGAAATTTGTTGGCCGCTCGCGTGGTTGGAACTGTGTAGGAATGTCAGCGTTATAGCAAGTGCAAAGCAGAGCATGGCTCGTACACTTTGCTGGAACAGGGGTAACGAAAATGATGTGCGTCGCGTCGCACCGCTAACCCACAGGCGTTGTGTAGCTTATGGCGGACTGCTGGCGCCATCTCTGGCTTTGTCACGAAAAGGTTGTGCGGGCGATTTGCTGCGTTATTTGCTCAAGCGATGAAAACTCGGATTGAACTATAAGAGCTGTAAAGTTTTCTTGTACTGTGAAGTACTAACACGCCCAAGCGCTCACGTTAATCTGTTAACTTTAGAGAAGGAAATCACTTATGTTTACACCTCTGTCTCGTGAAAAGCATGGCTGAAATATGTAGATTACTTTTCTCCCTTCGGTGTCGTTGGTGGCTTGCATATCACAAAGAGGGCTCATTATCCTAAATACACGTCTATTTTTCACACACCGAAGAGTGTGTTCTGATCTTTGAGAACAAGTCGGATTACGGGATATAAATCAGCTTCACTTGGTCCTTCTTCACTTCGTTGTGACCAATTTTTCTCTGCTCGTATTTGTAGATGCCTTCTTACCGAATACGTTGACACTTATTTCCCGTTCCAGCGGTCCGGGTAGGCCATTGTCAGCGGTGCAGACATAGGTGCCGCTGATCAGTTTTCTTGTCTTGAAAATCTTTAGGGTTCCACCGTGAGAACTGTTTACAGGAGCTACTCCTTTTTCCTCTGAAAAACATATAGCATGTAAGGGAACGTTAATTTTAAAAATGTAGATACTGAGCAGTTGTACTCCTTGTTGTTCTACGGTACTTTACTTGCTCGTTGACATCATAGGAAGTAACGAAACAATGTGAAAATACGTAACCACCTCAGTCGTAGCTGCTTCAGGGCGACATTATTTACGACCTGCCATTTGTGAGCTAAAGTATGCGGTTTCGCTGCTCATGATACACTCTCCTCTTTTTCTCTTATTATTTCTTTAATTAGCATTACTATTACCCCACGAGTAGGAATACTTAAGGCTGTTGATCTACTGTAACAGGTATGCCTCTAGTAGTACTCAACTACTGCTGCTCAATGAGGCTCAAATAATCCGCTGACGTCAAGCAGTTGCTCGCGCTGTCAAAGTTGCCTGTTAGCTGGTAGTGAAAAATGCTACTCAAAACTGGCAGCAACTCTGCCAGCGAATAGATGCTAGCGAACGTGATGGCAATCCCACAAAAGTTTTAATACATACGGCTTCACAAGTGGCCTAATGCGAACACCTAAGATTGAGTCCCAATTCTAGACAGTATCGAAGACAGTTCCACGTTGACAGCTCAGAAGACAGCATCGAGCCCCCAGTCGTCCGAGTAATGGAACGCGTCTGCACGACGTCAGTGCCGTGTGACACGACCTCACGTCGACAAGAGAAAGCTAAGCAAAACCAACAGGTTATTTCTTTAGCTTCTTTCGTGCTCAGATCTATTATAAACTAAATGCGGTTTACATTAAGCGCGGAAAAAAGCGTGTACATGTGGGCAGACGACCGTACCGCCGAGAACTGAGCTATCCAAGCATTTCGCTAAGCCGCCATCTTGTTTGCACAGTAAAGTTAGCCTCCATCGCATTTGTCTCCGGTGCTGTCTTTGCGAAGCTGTTAATTTTGCCGGCTACGTGAGAACTGGAATGGGACTTAAGATGGCCGCTGTCCACTTAGCTGTCTATTTAGCCGTCTACCGTGAGTACTGGAACGCACCCTTAACGCCTTTCTCAGCCTACTTGTGACGAAGTCAGATTTTATTTAAATATCCGCTAGGAGAAGCGTAATTAAAAGAGCCTACTTCAAGAGCAAGCTCATAATGGAATAAGAAACTGGTGAATTGGATACCACTGAGAAATATTGTCATTTTTCTGCTAAAGAGCACCATAGCAAACGACATAAATAGATCAATGTTCAGGTTTTGAAGCATTTGTATAATAATGATTATGACTATTGGACACTTCTGTCACTGTATCTTCAAGGTGTCGCATTGATCAAGATTGCGTAGGGATTCCTAATGCCCACTGAGTCACAGGCATATATTAGTGTTTTTTACTGCTATGCACCCAGGCGTTGATAAGCAGACTTACCCTTTCGTTTCCACTTTATCGCAGGTGATGGACGGCCCGACGCACTACACGTGATTGTGACATTGTCACCTTCTCGGACGTTCACATCGCTCGGTTCATGGATCCATTTCGGTGGAACTGTAAATGTAAGCGATAAACAAATAAATGTGACCGAGAAAGTCAGCAGTGCTGCTTCGCTTCACGGAAGACATTACATCATGCAGAGTGGAAATATTTCAAGTGTGAAACGGCCCTACTCGCCGGGCTTTAACCTCCTCGAAACGCGCCCAGGTGGTGTAATGTGTTGGATAGACACCAAGAAGCAATCTTCACATAGCCGGTTTCAAATTAAAAGGGATTGCAAACGAAATAAAGCTTCATGTTTTGCTCAACACCTGTGGGCTTGGTGCTGTTCTTATATATTCTTGGTCTCTTAAGTCCTAGCGCCCGTCTTTTGTCTGTTCTTAGATTATCAGTGTAGTATGCGCCGAAGGTCAGCTATCATGGTGGCTTGTCCATATTTATACTCAGTCGGTACTATACCTTCACTCCGTGCCTGTGTTCCTTCGCTTGATCATGATGAATAGCCCTGAAGTGTCTTGAAGTAGTTCCATTGCGCAGCATTCTATTTTTGTTGCGCCTTCATCCCAACAGACAACGCGTCATAGATTCAAAACGCTACTGTTCGATTTTCCTTTCCTTCTCATTACTGTACCAGTCACTTCTGTGACCTTTTCTGTTTTCCTTAGCACAGCAACACTGCTATCATCTTGGCGTCGCGCGTGATAATGTCCCACGTAAGCGAAGACCACACGGAACGTGTTAGACTAGTCCATAAAAGCGCCTGAAAATTATCTTTGAAGCTTAGGAGAAAAGAGAATTGGTTTGTTGAGGAAGTGGTGCTGGTTTCTGCAACCCTTGCGGGAGCACGGCTCTGCGCCAAAGCTTAAGAGTGTGTGCTCGTGTGCGTACAGTATCGCCCACTCATTAAAATTTGCGGGGTGGGGGAGGGGGGCGCATCAAGACGATAATTAGGTGGATGACAGTATTTTAATTTTGAGGACTGCAGCATTTCAACTCGTATACCAGCTATCTGGGCTTGCCACTATCAGTCTGTGTGTCTTGATCCCATGTCCCAGCTGCAATTTATAACCAATATCGAATTGGTTGTTTAATGATGTACCGTAGCAAACGTGCTTAGAAGGCACATAGTATGGATATCGTCCATGACTTAGCATACATGGCGAGCCTGCACAGCCACAGTCTGCTGTACCTGACAACATGGACTGGGCTTCAGTAGTCCGCTGTCGATAACGAAGGAAAAACAGTAAGCTTACAATGGTTTCACCACCGCGAATTACAAGAATACCTGCTATTTTTAGAAAGCTATCTAATCCAGCTTGGCGTTTGTTTTTGTTTTATCCATGTGACACTTTAATAACAACATTCAGGAAATTTTTGAGGTCCTGCTGTCTAACTCTGTTTAATGTTAGTCATCGCCTAAGTGCTCATGGACACACTTTAATTGTGCATTTACAATTGAATTGTGAATAATGAGCTCTATTCGCGACATTTACTCGTCGCGAATAGAGCTCATTCACAGTTAGCAGTGACCGTTCACAGTTACTGTTCACAGTTAGCAGTGACTGCAGTGTTTAATACGAACGGTATATGTTCCATGAAAAGAAGCACTCCAGTCCAATATTTTCTGTTATGAATATTTTAGGCATCCGATTACTTCAATCGAGCAGCAGCGTAACAAGGCGACTCATGCCCTCTTCAAATCACGAAAAGATTTGAAGGCACCGCACCGTCATTTACCTTACGCCAATGTTTTCTTTTAATTGAGAGCGACGTGAATGATACCACCACTATGCACATGAGGCTTCGCGCGTTTTCACAAAAGGACGCGTGTGACGATAATGTACAAAAAAAGCTTCATTCACGAGGTGAGCGTGTGACGCATACGACTCACCCAAAACACGCAGGGTCTGCGTGTAGGTGTCCGACTTAAGTCCCGCCGTGCCAGTACAAGTGTAGTTTCCGCTGTCGCTTTCTTCGAGTGGCCCAATGACCAAGGTAGACACATCAGGGAACGTCCTTAAACGTATCCGGCCGTCCCTTTCCGATCCAGTGAGCAGCCTGCCGTTTTTGAACCAGCGGAAACGTACGTTTTGCGCTGCTTCCACTGTTGTGCACGTCGCCGACACTTGGGTTCCGACGACGGTCTTTTCCGGAAAAGTGAACGGGTGCAGCCGTAGCGATAGCACGACTGTGAAAAAACGAAAAAGTTGAATACCAACTTGTTACCACGCTTAGCGACGTAGCGTCCTTTCTGTACGTTGCTTACATCGGCTCGCATGCACTGGTGCTTTTCAGGGCATTGTATTCGCAGAGCGCTTTACTCTTTTTGTCAGCTATCTATAATGAGACGCATTTTATCACAACGATTTGGGCTCATCTCGTTTTCCCTGCAGGCGCTAAGAGCTTTCTTGGGCAACAGAATCTATTCGCAGTGTAAAACAGGCCTTTAGGCCGTAGAGTACGCGTCGACCGAAGCCTGCAGAACAATACTCACTTGTACTGTGGGAAAGCACGAGAAGCACCAGGACTGTTGGTAAAAGGAGTAGTTGACTTCTTCGGGATGTGATATCCATTTGGGATAGGATCGCTGTTGTCCTGCGAGCCGCACTTCAGAGCACTAATACATTCGATCACGTTTACAGCTATACGACTACGCCTTCTGAAGTCCGATGACGCGGCGCCATCTGGTTCCCACTAGGAGAATCGCTGCAAGCGGAGTCGTAGACCGACTAGCACGATACCGGTGCGTCGATCTCTCCATGTAGTGTGTGGTAGATGAAGGAATTTAGGCGTACATCCACGTATGACGAAAGCATTGGCTCGTTATCGAGGTTGCGCACATGGATGCAACCAGAATAGGGTGTCGTATATTGGTAACTAACGTTTAAAAAGTACAGCGCATGTTGTTTTGGTTATCCTTCTTGTTTTTCCGTGGGAGCTATTGGAATTACTTTGGTTTGTAGAATTCGAGAAATGATGGTGTGATTCAGGAGTTTTTTTTTTTAATTTTGGTCAAATTCATGGCGTATGGGAGTTGCGATTGAACGGAATCCTGTTTCTCGATAACCATCACAACAACACTGGAACCACCGAACAGTTTCGTGCTTTCTCGACACTTCGACTTTGCAATCGTTGGTCAATGCAAAGGCGACGTGGGTTCCTTGGCTGCTCGCTTTGGCTTTGCGCCATCAATGACAAATTGCTCAATATGTAGGATTAGCAAAAGCGTATTTATCGTATCAGTGGCAGCTGAGAAGAGTACGTATGTACAAGCAATCTACAGTGAAATAGAGAAATTATTATTAGCAAAGGGTCGATAGCCATAACGGTTCTCGTTCTAGGACCTAAATACCACAATTCAATACCTAATTGCCGCTTTAAGCTTTGCATCTTTTCACCAAATTCTAGGCCAAATAACCTGCTCGACTATCAGTACAATTCACACGCCGGGTGGGAGTCCTCGAGTACAGCATGCCTCAATCCTTACGTTGGTTGCTGCACGACAAGACCTAGAATTTTGGCATTTAGCCTTTACAAATCACAGTCAGCATAATTGCGAGTACGCATTTGCATCTGAGCGTCGGTGAAAAAGAAAACTTTTTGGTGCATGTAACTTTTAATGTAAAAATAAATCGAAAGATTCGCTAAACATGCTTCATTTTGTATTCTCGTTCGCCGTCGCATTTCAGTCTATTATAGGGACCATCCACGGGTTTGGCATGCGGCCTCTTCAATGCGAGCCGTCGGCCATCTTCTGCCGAGAGTCTTCGGTGGGTACTGTGACCTTTCCGCTGGCCCCAGGGAGAAGATTCTTGCATCGTTCGTCTATGATGCAGCAGCATACTGCGTCCCCGAATACGTTCACCACAGTCGCCAGCCGGTCTCTGCGCACGGGAAAGAAGTTGTGTACGCGATCATTCGGATGTCGCACATGCGTTTGCTTGTTTTGTCAGATTACTGCCGTTGGTTTTTGATGGCTCACAGTGTTGAGTTTGAAGCTCCGCTCTAAAGGGTGACCCACAAAAGACATTCTATTGGTTCCAAGTGTTTGCTGGTTTCTTTAGGTTACTGCCACCGGTATTCGCTGCCATTGGCACTGGCTTGAGACAAATCTACCTATTGCGCTTCACTGCCACATCAGCTTACCTGTAGCACGTGTGGTGGACGCAGAGAATAGTGTTTGAATTCGTCTGCTAGCGTAAGTGCGAAGCTCGGCGTACAAGCGCTATTTGATATTTTGTCAATGGCTGTAGTATATCAGTGCTCTGCTCTTATATGTGAGCGAAAAGTTACGGGAACCACGTGCCCCTTTTGTGACACTTCTATAACTGCAGCGGACGTGACACACTTGCTGTGGTCGTGCGCTGGCCTAGAGCAAGCATGCCTTCGCCACCTCAGAGTAACCGGTCACTGTCCCGGTCGCCCTCCATACTCACAAGGGTGTATACAAGGACCATTCCACCGATCCTTATTAGAATTCACGCACAAATTCAATCTGCTTGTTTACGTGTGACGCGTCTTTCGTGATATGTAAATACGTTACGCCTAAGGGCATTCTCTTGAATAAAAAGAAAGTTATAGTTAAAGGCTTCTATCTGTTGTGCATCCGACACCATACTTGTACTCGGTTAGCTGGAGAGACAAATTATTGCTCGCATGCGAGGGTTCCACAATGTTTTGTTTAACCTGGCTGCGACCGATACTAATCCTTTAGTTTGCATTAGAAGAAGATACTTACGTGACCCAGTCGCTGAGTACGAGGACGCCGACGCTTTGCGAAGGAATGCCCAGGATCAGCGTAGTAAAAATGATGCACGTCTCGTTCTGTCCAGGAACGGCCGCCATGGCACTGCTCATTATCAAGGTCACAGTGCTGCCAACGTTAGGAATGAAACACGATGGCAAGAGTTAGTGTTGGACTTCGTGATTGCAGTGTAGGCATGTTTTCCCGAGTATACGTACAGTTGGTTCAAGAAAGCACTGACGCTGTCTATGAACATCTCTCGGATCAACGCGAAGCTCTCCTAGCCTATGCAGTGTTGGGGGCAGTGCAACTCTTCTCTTCAGCAGTGCTCCACATCGTTTAGCTTGGCTGGATGTCTAGTCATGTCTTTCTGTGCTTCCTGCAAGCATATTAAACGACCGTATGGCGAAACTTATAAGAATGTTTAATAGAAATTGTGCCTCAAGCAGATTCGATAGATTAGGTTCTAGCAATTCTTTTTGACACAGTGAAAAGTGGCATGCTAGTGGTAAATATGTATATCGGAGAAAATTTCACGCGAAAAATAACGCTGAACGAGCAGAGCTTCTTAAGGACGTCCTGAATTTTTGGCGCTATTTTACTGTATTAGAAAATGAATGTGTGAAGAGCCAGTGAATGTTGCAATTAAGTGCGGAGGAATTTAGGGGCCTGAGCTCTCGCCTCGTGTCGTCGCTTGGCGTCACGCTCAAAGTACGAAAAATAAGTCAAAAGAGGGCGCTAATGGTCAAGTTAATAACAAAATGGGTCAAAGGAGGTTGCTACAGATCAAGTCATATCAAAATAGGTCAAGAGAGGGCGCCACTGCATCACAAATGAAGGTTTGCTCTCCCGCCATGGATGCCGAGCAGGCCAAGCAGGCTGCTCGGTTTAGAACGCCAGCGCTTGCTTGCCAGTGAAGGCCAGCGTCGCCGAAGGGCTAATTCGTCTGTCCGAGCCAGCGAAGTGATAGCGGAACGCCAGCGTTCGGGAGTTAGACGCAAATATACGTAACAGAGAAGCGGAGGCGAAACGCCAGCAAATGCGAGGTAATCCCTCAGCTTCAGAAGACTCAACGCAAGCCGAGCGCCAACAAAGACGGGCGAACCCGCATCTTCGAGTCAAACACAAGCAAAGCGTCATCGGAGGCAGGCGAATCCTCACCTCTGCTCCGCAGATTGTACAGTTTTCACGGTGTGGAAGTGGCCAGATTTTTAGATAGATTTGTCTCATCTTCCTCCATAAGCGGCTAGCTTCGTTAAGCATCTCAGATTACATAACGGCGGTGTAGTAACACTTACGCAGTCTGTCCAGTTGTCTCTCGCCCTTACGTCATTTTCTGGCATAATGAGCCACTGCCGTCCTTAAAGGGACACTAAAGAGCAAAACGATTTTTCTCGCATTAGTAAAGTAGTCTTCCACGATACCAAAAACACCACGCTTTCTGCGCGAAGACGCTTAATAAGCGAGAAAACGCGCAAAAAGAAAATACAGGTGGCGACGCCACCTTGGAATTCCCGCACCATTTGCCGTGACGTCATATATCTTTGACGGCGCCTGCTTGGGCCTACGTAGTTCCTAATCGGTTAAATCGAAGTACATTGTCCTCTGAGGGGGCCAGATACTTGACATAATGAGTTTGTGGAAATTCGTCGAGCCAGTGGCGCCAAAATACGTTAAATGCTCTTTGAAGTCTTTTACGTCACGAATTACAAAGTTCGGCGCGAAACTTAAAAATCATACTTTGAACTTCGTTTTATCCTCTAATAATAAACCCATGGTGTTGAAATAAACTACACAAGAGTTCTCCGAGCACACTTTATCAATCTAAACCAATTCATTGTTTCTCTTTAGTGTCCCTTTAAGAGCTGCACGTCCCACAGTTCAATTT
Organism: Rhipicephalus sanguineus; assembly: GCF_013339695.2. NCBI lineage: Eukaryota > Metazoa > Arthropoda > Arachnida > Ixodida > Ixodidae > Rhipicephalus > Rhipicephalus sanguineus. Next base: position 130,761,605 of record NC_051181.1, on the reverse strand, counting down.
TGTTCGCAACAGCAGGTGGAAATCCGAATGCCCCCGATTTTGGATCCTTCCGCTCACCTTGTGGCGAGAAAGTCGAGGAATGTGACGTGGTATCCGCTTCGCTGTGCTAAGAAAACGGTGTTGATGACCAAGTAGATGGCCGTGCCGTCCTTGTTGAACGTGGCACCGAGCGGCGCGACGAGGCGCACGACCACCGGGTTCAGGCCCACCTTGTCTTCCAGAGACGACACCGTACTGGTCAGCGTCATATTGCTGCAACACACAACACGGGCAGTGCGAACTAATCAACCGTATTTGTTAAGGAACATCGTCTCGGGTCAACGTTGTACTTACTGGGCTATGAGGGCAGCCCAATCCCTTTAAGTTAGAGCAAATCTTTGGGCAAGTTGGTTGTACATGCTTAAGGCTAACAGCGCGGAAACGACAAGGACGACGGAATATAGTGTTGTAGGCTTACATTCCTTTCATATTTCGGGATATTTTTTATATTTCTTGCACTTTTTTGACATCTTGCTCTCTTTATATTTCTGGTTTTTCTGCAATAAACTTCAGTTGAAAGTCAGCGCTTCGTCTGTCGTGTCAGTTACTCTCCGTCGTCCTTTTCGCTTCCGTGCTGTTCATTTTCAACCCTTTAAGTTAGTCCCTTCAGAAATGCTCCACAGTGATTCATTTGATATATGTACATTTTCTTAATCGCAAACTCTGACGTCTAATTAAATTTATTAGGTGTGGCAGCTCTTTTAGAAACTCTTGATTACAGGATTCGCCTGTAGGACTGTTTATTTTGCGTAATGATTATGTCTCCTGGTGGACAGTGCAGTATTTCATGTTTTATGGTCAAAAAGTCAGAATGCGTAGAGTGTGATGTATTGGCCGCAGCGAAAAACTGGTTAGACGCCGCTGTCCATTTCTGAATTTCTATTATCGCCGGGAGCGCCATTCGGTGTGTTTCGTGTGCTGAAAGGACTGTGGTCTTGCAACCAACGGGTTTTCGTCGTACTGGTCGGTTATATATTGACATAACGAATTGTTTGAAGACAGTGCTTCAACACCAGCTTCGTGAATGCAACCGGAACTTCACATATATTAGGGAATTCTCGTGGCAGGTGCTCATATAAACCTGGAGCTCGTGCCGAAGGCGGTGACCAGAGTGAGTCCGATGTTTGAGAAGAGGCTCCGGTAGTGTGTGCGACTGAATACTATCAGCAGCACCGGAAGCGTCAGCATGCCGTGAATGGCCAGCGCCAAGACGAGGCTGAGAAAGTAGGACTCCAGCTGGCGCGTCTCGGACACAAACTCCTGGGAGCGCAGCGTCTGCGACGTCAGCAGGAAGCAGATGCCGATGGGGAAGTACCTGTACAGATACAACACGGGAAGAGTTTACCCACTCATTCTACGAGAGCTAACTCATCTCAAACCGTTTTGGTCGGAATCATTACCACGTCAATTCTAGGACTTGCTATTAGTGATTCTTTTTAGCTCACAGATGTCCAGTGAGGTGCGATCATTTTTGCCAAGTGAAATACGTAGGAAACAGGGCGCGCATGAATTATAGGACTGTTCAACGCACAAATTTGGGCTAGTTGGTGGCAACTGAACTTGCACATCTTAACAAGCGCAAAGCAACGATTACACAATGACGAAACACGAAAACAGGACTAGTGCTCGTCCTGTTCACTTGTCCATTCCTTGTGTTATTGTTGCTTTGCGTTCGTTAAGATGATTTATAGAAAATTATGAGAAAAATTGGGACGCCACTTTTCACACGAGCGTTTTTGTTTTGTTCTCCATCAGCCGGATTTTTTCATCACGTGAAGACATTAGATTCCCCGCACACTTCGTATGGACGTAAAACGATAATTGGGCCTTTTCCTTAAATGTACAGACAGGCAGAATGTCACGCATGGCGTACGCATGCTGAACTCCCGTTGAGGGCAAATCAAAACACAGCGTGGATTCAGCAGTGTGGCAGTATGCCATGTTGCCTTGTGGTGCTCGCCTGTGAGCCATCAGATGTTAATTGTTCACGTCATCGATATTTTAAGCAGCTGTGTTAATACCTGTTTCCCGGCACAGTGCTATGCAGTTATGTTGAAAAGGTTCGTTTCAGTGTTTCTTCCATGCACAACAACCGTGACTCGTCTACTTGTTAAATTCTGGCTGTGGTCCGTTGCACTCCGTACCACATGATCATCCGTCCGAGATTCAGCATGACGTCGCTGATGGCCACGAATAGCTCGATGAATCCGCGGCAGCTCTCCCACATGGTTGCCAGGACTGCGCCCAGCAGCACGCTGACAACGGTCATTCCCACGTAGTTCGGGATGTTCACCCGACGTATCGTGGGCGTCTGGCCCTCCAGGCTAATGTCTGTTGTTTAACAAAATAAGTGTAGACAACCCAGTCATGGGATTGAAATGAATGGAATGCTCGATTGCTGTTAATAACAAGAGATAGCTGAAATTAGACATGTAATGTTAATAACAAAGGATAGCTAAAATTAGGCGTGTTATTAACAAGAGATATGTAAAATTAGGCATCCATCACAAGGTATCACTGAGATGGAGGCGAAAACGCTTGAGGCCGGTGTACATAGATTTAGGTGCACGTTAAAGAACCCCAGGTGGTCGAAATTTCCGGATCCCTCCACTACGGCGTCCCTCATAATCATATCGTGGTTTTGGGACTTTAAACCCCAACAATTATTATTTGATGACATGAACTTGTAGGTTAATCTGTAGATTAATCGTGGAAAGTGTCGCTGAATACGGTGTTCAACTACTGCCCTCGGCAAAACGCAGAAAATACCTTTGGCAACTGTCGAGCTTGTCCATTATCGATTCAGTACCTAACTTATTGAATCTGAGTGAAAGAATAAATCCTTAACTTGAATGCGTATCGCTTGCATGTTAAGATGAGATATTGCAGTGACGCGAACAGATCCGTAAAAAATACTACGTTATGTGTATGGCTGCGTGAATTTTTTTTTTTGCTTCAGTTTTTGTTTGAGTGTTTCTTACAGCGGCGCCATAATGCCGGTTGAGAGAAGGGTGCGAACAGAGTAGTAGTCCTCCATGTTATCCGAATGTAATTTAATGTAATGCCGTATCATCTCCGCACGTACTTGCTTCTCGTCTACACTTAACAAAGTTTAAGACAAGGAGAGATAATGATAATTTTTTTTAATTCTGAGACTACTCCACGTCAATGTTATGACAGTCAGGAGGAATATTAAGTTTCCTAATATACCGATATTGCACCTGAACTGGTCGCATGATCGTTTCACTCAACTACACAAAATTTTTATCCGACAATGTGTCGTTGGACGCACAGGCACACATTTTTTCTCTCCTAATAATGGGTGGTATTCAAAATATGGCGGCCATGACATGTCCCCGGCGATGGTAATCGCTTCCAGCACATGTAGCGCGCGAAAAAAAATATCACTTGTACTATTTGAAGAGTTGTTTATAAAGCTGTCTTTCGTTAGCACCCTTTGACAAAACGCCATTTTGATGCATGTACTTTGCTCCTGCAGTTCTCTTAGGGACGTCCTGTTTTCTACCGCTGAATGTTAGTTGTGTGTTGCACCATGCATTTCTGTTATACAAGAGTGACGAGGTTTCTTACATACAGGTTGACCCGTCGCGGCGGCCTAGTGGTTATGGTGCTTGATTGCTGAAGTTATATATCTCAACCCGAAGATCGCGGGATCGAATCCCAGCCGCGACAGCCGCATTTCGATCGAGGCGAAATGCTAAAGGACCGTGCTCTTAGATTCACGTGCAGGTCAAGGAACTCCAGATGGTCGTAATACTTTCCGGAGCCCTCCCCTATGGCGTCTCTCATAATCATATCGCGGCTCTGGGACGTAGAACCCCATCATTAATTATTTTATCCCCAAGAGAGCTTACAACGGGCTCTAGAAACGCCGCTCTTCCAGCTTTCGCTGTGACTGTGCTGCGGTTTCAGCGCAGGCCTGGCGTTTTATTATTATTATTATTATTATTATTATTATTATTATTATTATTATTATTATTATTATTATTATTATTATTATTATTATTATTATTATTATTATTATATACAGTTTAAATCATGGATACTTCTCCGCTAGCAAATGAACGAAGCTTACTAGTCTCTTTTGCCGTGCTGTTCACGTCGACGACAGTGTACGGCTGCAAAAAAAAAAAAAAAAAAGGTTGAGCGAGAGAGAAACATGCGTTGATATAACTAGTGTGCTCTGTGACGTTTTTCACCCTTGCGTTTACCGCATAAACAGTGCGTTTACTTACTGTGAATATAAATGCTTCCATTAAATTTCCGGGTACCGTGTTCCTGTAAAGAAGGTAGTTTGCATGCTGAGCCGTATATCACAGCTCAAAAAGGGAAATTTTTTCTAGCGCTTCTTTATTTTTGTAGACAGCCAAATGAATTCAACGGACATTTAGGTGAAGGAAAGCATAGGGGGGACAATAATTGCTGTCTTCAACTGTAGTGTAGTAATTATGGTGTAAATTGAAGCGTTGTAAAATGAAGGAAAAAAAGAACACCCTTTCCGTCGGTGGGAACCGAACCCAAGACCTCCGACTTACGCGTCCGATTATCTGCCACCGGAACTCTACAACGGATGACGCTTCCCCGTCCACTTCGTTGGGTATTTCTGTGCGTGGGTGTCTTAGCCAGCCCCACCCGTAGTCAAGGCGGTGTAATTAAAAAGTTGTGGGTTCAAATCCCACCGACGGAAAGGGTGATCTTTTGTCGACTTTAACTCATTTCAGATTACGTCACAATTGCTTCACTACAGTTAAAGACAACAAGTAGTGTCCCCCATGTTTTCCTTCGCCTCATTCTCTGTTGAGTTCATTTGTTCGTATATCACAACGCAGCATTTATAAGCTATCCGGAGTGGCGCATTTGTGACTTCGCTTCGCACTGAGAGTACCTCTTTGCCACAACATCCGTGCATCGTTGAAATGGATTGCGTCGGCCCCGAGGATCGCGGACAAACTGGTTTGAAGTCTCGGAGGCAGCGCGCGCGTCTTTCTCGTTCCAGCATTTAACGATTGATGGCGCTACGGAGTTGACCGGTTCCCTGTCGTGTTCATATTCGAACACAACGCGCGACATTTTGCAGCGGGCGGTAGCAATGTTTTTGAACACGCCGTACCGTTTCCTAATGTACTCTCTTACTATAAACTCTTGAGGCGCAATGACTACATATGCGGACGCAACTTGTTTCTGCCAGTACGCCGCGGTGGAGCAGTGGTTATGGTGCTCGGCTGCTGACCTGAAGGTCGCGGGTTCGACCCGGCCGCGGCGGTCGCATTTCGATGAATGGAGGCTAAATGCTAGAGGCCCGTGTAATGTGCGATGTCAGCGCACGTTAAAGAACACGAAAGGGTCGAAATTTCCGGAGCCCTCCACTGCGGCGCCTCTCATAATCACATTGTGGTTTTGAGACATAAAACACCGGATATTATTATTATTACCTTGTTTCTCCTAGTTCCTGTGACTATAGTGGCAAAAAAAACAGCAAGGTACATGCGCGTAGGATGAAGTGAACCTTATACATAGTCAATGTGTCTTGACATAATAATAATAATAATAATAATAATAATAATAATAATAATAGTTGTTGGGGAGGGACTTTCAAAAACCACGATATGATTATGAGGGACGCCGTAGTGGAGGGCTCTGGAAATTGCGACCACCTGGTGAAGCAAAACGGAAAGGCGAGCTAGTTGGTACTGATTCATAATGGTGTAATAGTAGCGCAAAAAAAAAAAAAGACGAAGACGTGAAAGGGAACACCACAAGCGCTTACTCACAACTGAAAGCTTTATTGCTTGAACAGAAAATATATCTAAACTTGACGCTCGACTAACTCCCGCGCATGCGCATCGTGGGCAAGGAAAAAGGCAAAAACCAGAACAAAAACACACCTCCTTCAACCCCCTTCCCCCCCCCCCCCTTTCCTTGAGTAGTATCACTTCCCTCTCCGATATGGCTAAAGAAGGGTACTCGGCTGCTGACCCACAGGTCGCAGGATCGAATCCCGGCCGCGACGGCCGCATTTTCGATGGAGGCGAAAATGCTAAAGGCCCGTGTACTTAGATGTAGGTGCACGTTAAAAAGAACCCCAGGCGGTCAAAATTTCCGGAGTACTGCGCTACGGCGTCTCTCGTAACATTTCAACAGCTCTCAACAAACCTCAACAATTATTATTATCATATTAAAAATAGCAAGAAATTAAATCGTCGGTCATTCTATTTCTTCACCTACAAAACAATAGCATTTGGATGTTATGCTCACGTGGCCATAGAAAATGCTCTTGTTGGTTAACAAATCTATATTGCTTTGTTAGCTTTTTTTGTTTCTTGTATGTTAACTGCGTATCTCCGAAAAGGCTTCATCATGCATCTGCACCACTTCACGTAGGTGTCAACTCTCATGTTTGAGGTGACGAAAAATCATTGAACATGGAGTGTCGTTGGAGCCAGCGAGATCCCATGTTCATAGGTATCTCATCTCTTCAAGCGTCCATCTTCTCCTGAACTTCTGTCTTCTTTGGATTCTCATGCTTGGGGTGTAGCACATTTTTCCGAGTGGGAGGATCAGCTTAAGGTAAGTGTGTGGTTGTGTGGCCAGGGGAAGGGGGGTAGCTTATCGGAGGACTTGATAGGTCCTCATTTTGCGAACATACATTCAAAAGCAGTTTAGCAGGGCGGTTTTCTGGGCCAGTTGGTACGTGATGACAAGTGAAGAATTTCCAGCAAGTTTCAACTGGGCGAGCACAAGAAGAATACCTTGTCCTGTGCGTTTCCTTTCTTCTTGTGCTCGCGTTTGAAACTTGCCGGAATTTTTCACTTGTCATACATTCAAAAACTAAGGGAAAAGTTCACACCATCTCCCGCTAAATGGGACTATGAGGCGATGCGAAGCAGCGTTTCGTCATGTAGAGCCTGCGTTTCAGAGGGGAAGTGGAGAGAGGAGGGGAGAGAGGCAAAGGGGCGAGGGGAGGTGGAGAGGGTAAGGGGAAAGGGGAGGGGAATGGGAAGTGGAGAGGGAGAGGGGTGTGGAGAGGGAGAGGAGGTGTGTGGAGAGGGCTTGTGCATGCGCAGTAAGGGTGGTCACGCCGCACACCACCACCGGATTGAACTCCGCTATAAGATGCTTCACACCTAAAAATTGGGGGGGGGGGGGTGCAGGACATCCAGATAAGCCTCTGGATCCGCCCGTCAGCACTGACGTCCTTCTACTGCCTTTCGACAATATACTGTGAGCCCGTAACTAGCGTGATTACCAAGTCCTCAGATGAAAACAACCCGCGAACGTGAATAAAATATTCCTAAGAAATGTTAGAAAAAGCTCTTGCGCAGGTTCCTATCTATGGCTTGATAAAGTGGCTTTTTTGGGCTAGCAGGTTAACTGCATCGAAAGGTATCATAGCGCTAGGACACACGGACGAGAGAGACACAACGGGACGATGGTGCCTGCTAGCGCTACGATAAATTTTGATCCTGTCTGTGGCAGGACGCTCTAGACTTACGAACCTGCAGATGTCGTGGAGTACGTCGACGTAGACAGTCTTGCTCCGTGCGGGCCGCGCGTCGGTAACGTCGATGCGGTGCGCGAGGTTACCCGGGTTCATAGCGACGGCGAGCCCGTAGGCGACGGTCATGGCCATCGCCTTGCTGACAAAGTAGAAGGCGAACGCCAGGAGTCCCATGCGGCGCGCGGCGGCCAGCCCCGCGGTGACCACGCTGGCCACCAGCATGCTCGTTAGCGACGGGATCACCACGACGCCGGCCAGCCTCAGGAACAGCTCGCCCGGAAACTCCATGTACGAGACGTGCCGGCGCGTCCATGCGCCTGACGACGGCAGTTGCGGCGATAAGCAAGTGTGTTTGTGCTTGCGCGATTTGTTGGAGAAAATCAAGTCCAGTGTATCCGTTGACACTATACCTTTCGTCAACCGTCGTTTAAAACAAGGCATGTCTTTGACTGTTTTTTGTGCGCCCTGACTTACCACATATATGACTCTCTTTAAAGATACACGTGAACTCCCTTTAGCGAATATCATACTCTCGTCGGAGAGTCGTGGGACCAAGAAGAGAGTTAACATACATCTTTAAAGATAGTCATAAACGTTACAACTCGGGGCTCATCGATAAGAGTAAAACATACTCTTTTTTTTTTCTTCTTCTTCAAGCGTTGTCCAAGACGTAGGCGAATGCGCACCGCGTGTTCTCCGCCATCTGCCTGTAACCCCCTCGTCTTGTTTAGATATAACTTGGCTATTACTAGAACATGATAAATTGATAGGGCAGAACCTGAGTGGTGGATGTGGTCAAAGGTACTTGCTTTTTTTTCCCCTTTTATTTCACTCATGCGTAGTTCTTCATTATGTATGTGAGGGGACCTTCGAATCTCATTCGGTGTGTACCTCATGGGAGGATGCGCGCTAGTGAAAAAAAGCGACTGCTGGTTATCTTATACATATAGAAAGAAATGCAGTCTTGGCAACTCCAATGCGATAGTGATGGCCTGTCTCATGACTAACCCTTTACCTCACAACGTATACCGTTCACCCCGCCTTTAACCGGTCACAGTTGACGCTATTGGTCGCGCGAAAACTGTAAGAAGTTGCACATAACAAACGCATTCACTCCCGCTGATGTATGATGCTGCATGACCAACACTCTGCTCTTTGTGCGCAGAAATTGAAATGACGTCTTTGCACAGCCTGCCAATTTATGTAGTACTGATTGCTATCGCACTTTATCTTCATACACGCTCCCTCAGTGCAAATAATTGAAATGAGTCCCCTGCATATGAAATTCTTTCTGTCAGTTTCTTCGAGGCGCGTTTGCAGTAATGGCTTGTAGTATTAATGCCAAGGTCAACGGTCGGTTGCAAAAAGGTGTCGCACAACTATGACCATTCTCCCCCATCACTTGCCTATATATTCAGGCTATATATAGGCAGGTGTATATATGTATGTTCGTGCGTGCGTTTGTATGTGTGCGCGTAAATACATACGCAAGCAAAATTGAAAAATTTTCGGGGGAGGGGATGTTTGAACACCCCCCCCCTGACTACGCCCCTGACATACACGGTCGTCTCAAACGAGCAGATGCGGTTCATATATATTCATACGGGAGAACTGGATAGGCGCCATGTGTTTCGTATGAAATTTGTTTATAGGTATACATGGTTGATAGAAATACATGATTGATTAGTTTATGGGGTCTAACGTCCCAAAGCGACTCGGGTCATGACAGACGCAGTAATGGACAGCTCCAGATAAATTCGACCACCTGGGGTTCTTTAACATGCACTGAAATCACTCAGTGCGCGGGTCTCTAGTATATTTCTCCATCGTAACGGGAACGCCCTGGCTGTTACCGAACCCGCGTCTTTCGATTCAGCAGTGGAGCACTGCTGAATCAGCGACACACCTCTGTGGCACATCTTTTAAGCGTGCTGCGTATAGCATGCATTTTAATGCGGCATAGACCTCGCCTCGAAGATAATAATTAAACTCAGTCGTGCCTTCGGTGTTCCTGGTGAGGAATCCGAGTCCGAGGCCAGCCACAATGGAGCTGCTGGTGAGGAAGAAGAGCATGTTGCCCACGATGAAGGAGAAGCCCGTCCGCTCTCCGGTCAGGCTCCCCACGTCCGCATCGGCCTGTTTCAATGAAAACAAAGGTGGTTCGATGCCTTGTCTAAGAGGGATACTACATTCATCAATCATATCTGAAGAAAACATGTCATTTCATTGATCGCCATGCGGTTCGCACAGTCGCAACCACAAATTGCGGATGCGTCCGCGTGGCTGTTGGCGACCTGATCTGCGCGATCACTGGGGTCTATACAGCATAGGTTATCTAACGAAGGACTAAGAACGGTGGAACCACATCGCGAGACTTAGTTAAATGGTGACACACATCGGAGGTCGAAACCCATACTTATGAATTCAGTCAGCGACATTCATTAATCACTTCTGAGACAACACGTCGATTCGTTTATCGATAGGCTTGTTTCTCAGTCGCTGAGGTTACAGCACGAAAAGTACCTACGGACGAAGGACAGACAAAGACGAGCCACCACAAATTGATGACGCACTGTGGTCTCTGTAAATTGCGCGGTGATTGCAGTGTGTACAGCCAGGTTCATCTAACGAAGGACTGAGAACAGTGGAAGCACATCGCGAGGCTTAGTGATATGGTGACACACACGCATTGTAGGCGGAAACCCACACCCGACTTATCTAGGTGGTTTCGATCGGCTGCCTTCATTAATCACCTTTGAGTCAACGCGTCCATTCTTTGATCGATGTGCGGTTTCTTAGTTGCTGAAGTTCACCGCGGCGGTAATTCGGGCCAGTTGGTCGTTCATGATCGCAAAAAAAAAAAAAAACCAGTGCTAAAACAACGGACCAACACAAAGAGAAGTACAAGCGCTGAGGTTACAACGCGAAGACTTGATGTGGACAAAGGACAGACAGACGAGCCACCACGAATTGCTGATGAACCGTGCTCTCTGTGAATTGCGCAGTCATTGCAGTCTGTACAGCCTGGATCGTCTAACGAACCGCCATCGCGAGGCTTAGTAAAATGGTGACACATATTCGAGGCCGAAATTCATAGCCCTTTTATCTGGATGGTCTAAAGCCTCCTCGCCCTCACTTCGTTTTCTTTTTGCGCCCATTATGAATTGTTGCGTATAAAACAAATGGTCTTCAGTCAGAGCTCTCTGAGTCTTCTGCCTGCGTAGAGTTCCATGGGCTATTGTTTTAGCCGAGAGTGTTGGATCGCTAACGCGTTTCAGTCGCCTCGCCGGCTCACAGCGTGCGTTTCGCTTGGAGCGCTGTCATCACGATGTGAACGGAGAAAAGGAGGACATCCTCTACTATACGTACCGATAAGACGACACTCATTATGATTTTAAAGCGAAAGCTTTACATGCATCATCAAACACGGAAAGTGGCCGTCGGCGTCAGCACGGGTGATGCAAAGTGATGTAATGGCATCACCACATGATGTCATTATGACCTCACAGGTCGCCAAAATGTGTGACGCCGTGTTAACATGACGTCACATGATGACGTCATTACATGACATCGCCGTTTGGTCAACGCAGCGAGCAATGGAAAAGAAAATGACAGGTGTAACCTGAAGGGACAAGAAGAGAGCAGAGTGGGTCAGGGAACAAACGTGTGTTAAGGACATCTTAGTCGAAATCAAGAAGAAGAAATGGCCATGGGCAGGGCATGTAGCACGTAGGCAAGATAACCGCTGTTCATTAAGAATAACAGACTGGATTCCAAGAGAAGGCAAACGCGTGGGGGGAGAAAGGAAGTTAGGTGGGCAGATGAGATTAAGAAGTTTGCGGGTATAACGTGACAGCAGCAAGCACAGGACCGGGTTGATTGGCGGAACATAGGAGAGGCCTTTGCCTGGCAGTGGGCGTAGTCAGGCTGATAATGATGATGATGCCTCTTGGTCAAAGGTGTGCCGATCCTGTAGGCACTACAAAAACACGTGGTGTGCTGAAAGCGTCCAATGCCTCTGAATCTGGGGCCGTACCAAACCACGATGGGTGCATAAAACGTATTGGGGAGGGGAGGAGGGGGGGGGGTCGGAATCAATTCAGTCGACTCAGAAGAAAAAAGATGGCTTCCGCCTTCGAGTGGTCTTCAGCAAATGCATGAGGAATTGTGTGACTTTTATGCTCCCGCTACTAGGTCCCTTCGCGCACATTACGATTCTGTATTCATGTGAGTCCTTTTCGCATCTCTTAATTTGTTTTAACTAACATCTATTTCGGAGTAATTGGGAAGTGTGTCGTTCCGCCTTTTATTATTAGACTTACGAACTTTGTCAGTATGTCAACGACAGTATCAACTGACAGGCATAGATTTGCACATGAAATCCTTGCACAGTAACTGAAGCCGAACTGCGAGAGGTGAGATCATGACTTAATTACTTCGCTAAGCTGAATAATATATACCTCAATGCGTTGTTTCCTTCTATTCTTAAATTGCGTTGGTCTATCTACATATTTCTAGTAGGCAGAGCACCCTCTTTAACTAATAATAATAATAATAATAATAATAATAATAATAATAATAATAATAATAATAATAATAATAATAATAATAATAATAATAATAATAATAATAGAGATAAAACATTACTTGGAAGCGTACAGTCGTGTCACGTTTATCTCAAATAACGGCGTTATTATTGTATTCCGCGTGGCCTACTAACCTAGCAGACTGTCCAGGCAATCCTTGTGAACATTTTATATTACGTAGTGCTACGTATTTGACATTTAAGAAAGGCTTAAATGTAGCACCAGATAGCTTAGCCGCAAGCTTAGGATGGTATTAATAAGCGCGGACACTTATGTAAATGTCAAGATACGAAACTCCAGGCCTCATATTGACGTGAGCTTCGCGTCGATGTGGAAGATTAAACGTACGTAACCTGACGGTAATGTTCTGGTGTTGGTGATGTTGCTTTGTGTATATTAGCGACACGAATGTTTTCTATTCTGTGTCCTATATATTGAGACCGTCACCTTGCAGACATTCTGTACTGCGGATGTTTATTTCGAGTTCGAATACTCAACTCAGGCCGCGAAGAAAAAAAAAAGGCTTTAGAGAACGTAGACATGAAAACTAGCATAATTGCATATTTCAGTAATTTTACTAAGTACCTTAAAACATTAGTCGTCCACCTCGAGCGACCAA
>NC_051181.1:130672845-130748742 GCF_013339695.2 Rhipicephalus sanguineus | reverse complement strand
AAATACGCGACCGCGGGGGGGATAAGCCGCAAATAAACGCCCCGCTCCCGTAAAGGCATCTATGGAGGCTCGGAGCGCGTTCGACCTCTGGGCCGACCTTCTCTGGTCGTCAGCAGGTGAACCGCGAAGGCGGAAGACTCGATCGGCGTCTAATACGCGAGGATGTAGCAGCGACCTGTACCACTTTAGGAGAGCCCGCCGTACGCCGGTATCCCGTGTTTCTCTTTAGCGGGGGGTGGGGGGGGGGGGGGATTCATCAGCCCCATCTTGTTGGCAACAAACAGGCGCCGCGTATTCTGGAATAAGGTGAAACCTTTCGCTCACTATAAGCGGAGGACTGTCACGTCCTTGGCCGATTTCCGCGTTTTTAGGGTGTCCCGCCTCGCTCGTTTTTATCTATACACCCTGGAGCTATAGCTGTATGCCTCGGAGGGCCACGAAGAATCACCGTCGATCGCTGTTCAGTAAATAGAAGAGCCGAGCGTTGCTTATTAACCGGAAGCGTGTGACCGCACGGGCAGTGACCACGAAAGCGGCTGGCCGCTCTTCCATCATTTTCAAGGCTGGGATCATCGCGATGCCCTTTTATAATGGCGCTTCGTGCACACTCGACGGGAGATCGTGACGCCGCCGGGTTTTTCACTCCTCGCTTTCTTCGTTACTTTTTTTGTCACGACAACGCCGTTTCTCAGGTGCCCGACCGTGTGAGTTTCTTGTCGGAGCGTGCGGCGTCACCCACGCTCGCTACACATTCGAAGTAGCCGGCGGTCGTCGATCGCGATGCTCAATTAAAAAGGCAGTGCACGCAGTGTTATTTTCGTTCCTCATTTGCAAACAAGCGCCAACGAGTTTTGTGAAGGATGCTTTTGATTAGCGCCGTCCTTGTAACGTCGTTACTGTCTGGCTGCCTCTCTAAAGCAATCAGTGATGCTCTGTGATAACAACTATTTCTTGAAGCCCTTCGGTAGTGTGACATTCCCACGATCGTTGAATGCTTTTTTGTTTGTTTGTTACCTCGACATTCTGCATCACCTTCCTTCTTGGCGCCACTGTCATCATTCTGTTATTTTAACGACCGTATTGCATCTGTACTCATAATCCTATAGGGACAAGACTGAACATAACCTAACCGACTGGCAATTTCGTTCTTTCGGTTCCGGAAGAATCAAGCATGAAATAATGAATTGGTCAGCGCCTTTTTAGGATGCCGTGAGCCAGTTGTCTCCTTAATATCACAATTTCGCTGTGTTGGGGCGATGGTAAAAGCTACTTTTCCTGAATGCACAGCCAGTTGAGGAAAATAGCTGGCAAGTAAGCAGAACTAGTGGTGGGTATACGTCCACACGGAAGTGTTTTTTTTTTTTTTTTTTTTGTTGCCAGCGCCACCGAGTCACAAATATCGAAACAAAGCAACACGCCGGGGTGAACTCAAACGTGGCCTGCAGGAGTGACCAATGCAAAGGCTTCGCGAACGCCGTCAGGAAATTGGTGATTGTGACGCAAGAAAGTCAAAGCTGCGCCCATATGCGACTCTGCATCTTACCATGCTGCAGGATGACTAGGTGCCTGAAGCTCGCGCAGGCGTTTAACCACGCTCCGCACGTTCCCGTCACCGTGCTAAGCTTAATCGCCGAGAACGCCTCAGGCGTATAACGGAGCCGTATTACGAAAGAACGGGAATGTTTCGGAGCGGCTTGTTTCTTCGTTTGACGCAATCAAATGAATTCAACAGACAATTAGACCAAGGAGAGCATAGGGAACATTAATTATTGTCTTTAACTGTAGTGCAGTAATTATGACTTAAATTGACTTGATTTAAAGGGGACGAAAAAACACCCTTTCCGTCGGTGGGATCCGAACCCACAACCTTCTAATTACGCGTCCGATGCTCTGCCAATTGAGCTACGATGGAAGACGCTTCCCCCTCCGCTTCGTCAGCTATTCCTGTAGGCGTAATTCCTGGGAGTCTTACCCCCGTATTCAGAACTTTTTAAACCTCCTTGATTCAGAAACGCTCCTTGACTTGACTTGCCACCGCCTAAAGGCAGCGCGTTCCAAACGCGTTGAAGGCGGTGGCATGTCAAGTTCGAGTCAAGTAGCATTTCTGAATAGGGGGTTTAGCCAGCGCCACTCGTAGCCAAGGCGGCGAGTGTGGAACGCTCTTTTTTTTTTTATCCGTGCTCTGCGAAACCTGTACTGTCTCCTCTATCCAAAGCCAGTAATTGACATGCCGTGGTGATGGAGAGTTCTGTAGTGGATGCGCTTAAACGAGCCCAGAGAGGGGGGAAAACGCTACTGAATGTCACCTGTTCTGGTAGGTCCTGCCTTCAGTTGCGGCATACAGCGCTTATTCAAGTATACATCCCCGTTGCTTAAGCTGCATTCTGACTCTTCGGAGCACCTTAAGTGATGACTTCCTCAAAAGCTGGTGGTTGGTGCGTCGTGATATGACTTCCTTTCATTGTTGTTGGCTTCTCTGGATATTTTGTATCGTTTCTGTTGCTATAGCGCCCCATGTTTTGTCTGAAACCGACCTTCGCACTCGCGTTTCCTTTTTCGCAACCCTTATATCGAGCGTGTCATATGCACTAAGGGGCGCCCGCGACAGAGGCTTGTTTGTATCTATGGCACATATGTGCTGCTGAGCTAGTTGGTTCAGGAAATTAAGCTGAGAATGGCGCACAATAAGACATAGACGAGGAGAACAGCACAAATGCCTACCGTGTCATTCTCGTTTGCGTAGCGCTACACTTAGCTTCAACTTATTGCACTTTGGCCACAAGAAGTTAATGCGAGATGCTCGTGTCAAGAAAACCATTTGCCAAAAGAAATGTTCCTTGGGCCGTGGCACGCCTGTCACACCGAGGACATGATTAATGCTCCAGCATTCATGAATTTGCCTTTCCTTCGTGTTTCTGCGCTGCGATATCGGTTTGTCACATCCGATATAGGTTTTATCCCTTATTTTAGAAGTTTGCTTCCGGTCACCTGAAACAGCCTGCGCAGCCTCCACTTCGATCGTTCAATTAAACGATGCCATGCTTAAATGCTACTTATTTACGGGTGTCATCTAATTGATCCTGACGGAGTAACTTAGGAGGCATGCACGCGTGAGCTGTCAGATCTTATACTGCACAAAGCGTTTTGTGCAGTCATTTTTCGGTAGTGAGTCCGCCGTCAAGGCATATAACGGGCGCTTAGACCGACGAGCCTTCGCGCTCTGTGACCTGCACGCACTCAGTGTTTTCTTCTTCCTAAAATCGGTTGCCGTGCCTGGGGACCTTAAGAAGAAAAAGAAAACTTTCTTGCTTCGGAAAACTACGTCTATCCGCTACCGACAAGCTTATAAGTTCTTCATCTCGCAGCCTATACTATACACGGTTCATTCCTAATTTTCTATGCGCGTCGGCTGCGCGGGTTTTACGAGGTATAAGCCCGTCAATCGACTGAAAGAAAAAGCGCCCGTGGCGGCCGAAGGACACAGCCTTGTTCAATCGATAACGGACCTCCGGTGGTTCGCATGTCGTGTGCACTCGGCAATCAACATTCACATACGACCGCGTGATTTCCTCCAGTTGGTCACTGCCGCTGCGAAACGTGAGCGCCGCGCCTGAGAAACACGGGGGCGCGATTCCAGTGCGTCGACATTGAGAGCCACTGTGGCGATCACGAACTCTCCTACTGCCCACGGGGCACCCGTAAAAAGAAGCGTCCGTATTTAGGCCCATTAAAGTTGGCTTAGCGATGGGACTGACCCTGAATACCTGCTACGCGGGTCACCCCCACCTTGACAAGGAAGAGCAGCCCTTCCTGAAGAACGTGAGAGCTCGTCGCACTAAGGAAAGCCGGGGAAAACAATAGATCCGTTCGCTGGAGTGCGTGCAGGTTGATTTGTTTTTTTCCTTGACCGTGCTCGTTCCTATAGTAATGACATTCGCTTCCAGCTTTCTTTTCCTGTTAGGCTTGTTTCTCTTGCGGGTTGTCACTGCTCGTTGCCATTTTGTCGATCTCACTTCGTTATAACGACGTCCACGAAGAGCTGCAATCAGAGGTAATTTACCGCGAGATGTCTGTCATCTTGTTTTAGCGCCAGGTATAAATTGCTGCGAGCGTATGTTGCACGGTGTACTCGTCAACGATGGAGATGTCGTTTCGGACCGGCGCTTAGCGCTCAGAAGGCGGGGTTGCCGTAAATTAAGATGCCTCACGTTTGACTACCACGTACGGGTATTTTTGTCAAGGTTAGCGGTAAACGAGGCCGCGTATTGGAATTCACGGGTGTCACCTTCATGGTTCATCATTGATGGACTCGAGCGGCAACATCGGAGGCATACTCTTGGTTGTACGTGACGTACTTCCAGAGGTATATAGAAGATGGCTGAATGGCTGGACAAGCGGACCCCACTTACTCGGTTTTCGGGCTTAATCGAACTAATCCGTGGTCTTTAGTTTATATCGAAGCACTTACTTGGAGAGACTGGTCTTAGCCTTGACCTAACCAGGGCCACAATCGGCAGCACTTCACAAGTAATGATTGCTTGCCGACAGAAATTACTGTATAACCATATCTTAAATGCCAGCCTCGAAGATAGCGGCGAGCCCCCTGGGCAGTCTGGCTGTCACATGTGGCACTACGCATGCCAAGAATGAAAAACTGCCGTCGTAAAGCTTCTTGAAGGTTAGTGGAGCTAACTAGAATGATGAATAGTATTTTTGGGGTGTTTAAATATCCCATCTGTAGCCTCCAGGTCGTGCCTACGACACGTCGTAAACAGTTACTGTTGTAAAGGTCTCTGTTTGGCTAACCTCCTAGATCTTAGACTTCCAGACGTTTATGTCCGATATTCCGAGTCACTTCGCGATCTATACATACTGTGTCCCGATCTATACCGATCTGTGCATACCATGTTTTGGGGAAAATGTATGACTAGCCAAGGCTCCAGTGAAGGGGTACTTCGTGGCTTCTCCTTTCTTTTTCTTTTATTGTCGAGGTTTGTGTGTGTATCGTTTGTGTGCTCTCAACGACCCTTCCTTTCTCCTATGACTGATGTATAATGTTCACCAATAAGTCAATCTATTATGCAACGTCCAAACCATAATTCAAACAACACAAAAGCTCAGCGGAGCATCGATGTGCCTGGGGTTTTACGTTCCAAAACCACAGTATGATTACGGGGCACGCCGCAGTGGAGGGCTCCGGAAATATCGACAACCAGGTGATCGAAATGCGACCACCGCGGCGGGGATCGAACCCGCGTCTTTCGTGTCAGCATCCGAGTACCGTAACAACTGCGCCACCGCAGCAGACCCACGACAGTTTACAATGTATGCGCCTAAATCTACTCTACCTCCCTCTATCTCTATCCCTTTGCCCCTTTCCTTTCAAAAGGAAAAATAAAGTTTTTACCTACCTAGTCTGCATTAGGGCAGACCCTGCCCAATAAAAATTATTTTCGCTAGTATGGAGACTTCTTTTGAACCCCAAAGCTGGGAATTTCGTTGGATTTAAGCACTCAAGGTCTAACGCTAGTTGCTTCCATAAAATTTATCTGCAATGTCAAAAAACAAAAAGAAGATATGTTCCATGAAGAATGTGTACATATATAGAGCCGCGTTCAAATTCAGAAAACTTGCGTTCATAAATATCAGCCTAATGCCCTACACTTGTTGAAGGACACTGCGACTAACGATCAATTGCAATCGATTTCTTTCTTTCATGTCTCCTATGCTACTTCAGCTTACTCAAGCTCTCATTAAAATTGACTGTATCGCTATGGCTTTTTCTTTAGTATTCTGAGTATATGAGCTCTATGGGCAGGTGAGTATTCCTCAAGAACACCAACAGCGCTTTCACGCTGCGGGTTGCACAGGCATTATGAACATTATGAATGACTCTTTCGTGTATATGTGTGTATATGTGTGTGTATTTGTGACTGTACGCATTATTTGTGTGAACGTAGTCATAACCCGGTACCTGGAATAGCAAGCAAAGCGAAAACCAGGCTAACATCTCCGGGGATACCGTTAAAAATTGATATCTACCTGTCTCTATAAGCGGAACTGCACACAACTCAACAAGCACGCCTCGCTGGGTTCACATTAGTCACGCTCTCCGTCATTTGCGTACAACGACGAGCGTGAAGACCGAGTACCCTTGCAGCCGCCCACTCTGGGAAACTTCGCCGTCGATCCTATAGCGAATGGGCGGTGCGCGGCAAGCACTGACGCGCGATCGCGTACGTGGCGGTCTAACAGAGGAAGCCACGCTGATGCAATACCGGCCGCCTTGTCAGCACCTCACTTCCGGTTCAAACAGGTGACGCACAAACCGACGCTCAGAGATCCGCCTGAGAGCAAAGCGAGGCTCTTGGGGGCCGCAAAAGGCCATTCGTCCCCCTCTGTTGGCCAACACCCAACTATTCGCGGCGGTCGTGCGCGCGTTCCTCTTCATATCGCGCGCGCGTGAGTGAAAAGAAGAAAAAGAAAGCAACTAATGCCGCAATGAAGTTCACGGAGTGGCCAAGCAATTAACTTCATGCTTCCGTAACCGCGTTACACGCCTACCGTCAGCACGCTGTTTGCGTCTGTACGGCGTGGGCGAGATCGTACGCGGCGCATTCCATGCTTCTCATCTCGCTAACGAGCATGATCGCAGGTGGTCGCCACGGGAGGCAGTGATTGGAAGAACTCAGACAACTAACCAGTTTTCCCGCTCCTGCCATAAGTATTTACTCGTAAGCATTAATCTTACTATACGCTGCGGCTCAGGGTATACCTTATAGCGCCGGTATACGTTTGGTTAGCGATCGCTAAGATAGCGAATGGGCGGGTATGGTACTTATATACGTAAACGTATAGGTAGCAGCGCTTAGCATTTACGCGTCTGAGACCATATAGTGTATTCGGCAGATGAACGTAGGTGTTGCGCAATCAAATTGCCAGCGTGATTCGGAAAACACTCAGTACATCGGTTCTTACGCGTTAGCGATTATGCGTAATGGCGTCAGCACGACGCACTTGCGACACTTGTTACATCACGAATCGAGCGCTTAAAAGGACCGACTGTATGTGGACATGTTGAGGGGTTCCCACATGCGATTATGCATACGCATCCCGGATTTTACGTGCGGCCTCATCTTGATATTACTGGGGCCGCGGAATTTACATGTTCTGTAGTACAATGCAAAGGCTGCAATTGTGGAAGTGGGCAGACCTAACAACACATCTTCTGTGACTGTTCTCGCTACAATGTGCAGAGACAAGCACTTGCAGGCGCTCTAGCTCGCATAGACCCTAGACCGATGACGGCAGTAACCATATTGAAATGTCGTCCTGAGAAGTCATTGCGGATGAAGGCGACGAAGGCGTTGCTCAAATTCTTGAAGACAACAGACTTACACTGGCGTTCATAAACCAATAGCGTTATTGTGACTGTGAGGAGTGTGTGTGTGTTCCCCCTCTCCCTCCATCTCTGTATCTCTAACTTTCGAACTCCCCCATCGATCTCGCTAGTGTAGTGAAGCATACCAGTTTTTCTAGACTGGTGAACATTCCTGCCTGTCCTATCTTTCCCGTTCCTTCCTTCCTTCAAGCAGAAAGAGTGTGTGCGTGTATGTTTAAAAAAAAAGGAACTGTAGCAGTTACTTTTGAATCTTGATAGGGTGTACATCAGTTTCTCAGCCAGCGCAACCAGAAAAAAGTACCAATAGCATATTTTCTAACCGTGCGAAGTTAAAAAACCTGCCGACCATGCACAGACTCGATGGGCGTTGACGGTGCAAGTAGCGGTTCCTGAATAGCGTTTTTCTTAATTTATTTTTTTATTTGTTGCTTTGTTTTTACTATTCATGTTATTCCGTTACACTTCGCCACCAGCCTAAGCGGCTTCGTACAGGAGTAGGGTAAGGCGGGGGAAAATGCAACAAAAATTTGCAATTAGCGAACATTTTTTTAAAATTTCATTTGTTACGGTTTACAATAGAGCGGGAACTATTTTTTTGGGGTACATGAGTTACCCATAGAAACGACCATATTATCGCTGTTCCGAAGCTTAAGGAAAAAAATTGGAATTGACTCCTCGACTTCGGTGTCTTGTAGAGGCGTTCGCACTTCGGCGTTCGTGCGCCCTGATGTTTTGCTTTAGTTAGTAATTGAGGTCCGCTTCGCCAGTGCGACGAAACACAGAGGCCACCTAGAGAGAAGCACGTGGTTGAGATCTGCTCCGCCAGGTGGCGCAACGATTCCAGCTTCTCGCATGAAAACCGTCAGCTCTGTCAATAAACTCATTCGATTAATATTCATTAATTATCCCGACAGTTTTGGCCCTTATCTTCAGTAGACTTATGCTCCGATATCATGTATATCCAATATAACTCTTAACTCTTACCAAGAACCATCGAGTTCGTGCAATTTTGATCCTTTAGACGACTTTTTCTGGATATTCGGAAAACCGGAAGTAAGCGCTCGACCGGAAGTGCTTGAAAGAGAAACAAGAGTGTCACTTGTTGCTCGTGTCACTAAAAAAAAATAGAATAAGAAACGTCGCAAATGTCGCGGCATGAAATGACATGACGCAGCATGGGGCAGAACGAGACACTGTCAGAAATTTTGAGTAGTTCAGCGAATGCTGTAGAAACACTTGAAAATTACTCCGTGGGCACCCGCTTATATTCGTGAACCCACTAATTAGATCTTGAAAATTAGGCGCAACTTGGAACTCCTTCATTCACACGTTATTTGTGGGGTGTGGTCGTGAGCCTGTGTAAATGAGGGATTGCCAAGTTGAGCCTAATTTCCAAGATGACTTATTACCAAGAAGTTCTAATAAGCCACTCTTTACACTCCTCGCGCTTCATCGAAACAGCGCTGCGCGGTGCCCAACAACTGCTCGCAGATCATGCGCCGCCAGGCTTTCTTTGGGCTCGGTGTGACGCTTTTCTCGTTCGTCAGACAAAATCTGCCGTTCCGATTCCGTCGCGTATTTGTAAAACGCATGGCTATGAAATTCTTTCAATTTCCTGGCGCGTCTCTGGAGAACATCCTCGGAGACACCCAACAACCTCGCAGTAGCGCCAGTGTAGTAATGATGACGATAATGATAATGATTCAAAGAAGATGGCCACCTACCCACTCCGGGAGATTAGCCGAGGATCGGACTGATACGAATGATTTCAAAAGTCTCTATTGATACTAGAGCAGATAACGTCAGTTGGTTGAATAGTTCTTCTTTATGAGTGTCAATGTTATAATCACGTTCTGAACGGCGTCTATAGTGCATGTTTCATATCGCTTTCATCCCAAGAAGCTCTATAGAATTTTCTGTTGTACGTCTTCACAATGCTAAACATAAAATATAATACATGATGCGAGTAAATAAATTATTCGCCTGGTAAGGAACTTCTCATGCCGATTCAACGCCTCCCTTTGGTGTTCTGCCCCTTTCAAATGGCCGAATTTAGAGAAATTTCCCTTTAGCTCACGGCATCATGCAGCTAGCTGTACAAAGCAACAGTACAATTACCTACGCTGCTGTACTGATGCTGGTGTACCTTCATGCACGGCACGGCTTCGAAAACATCAGCGAGCAGAATTTCACCCGTTTCCGCCGAGTTCCGGCTCACTGGCTCGTGAAGTTTTTCAATCGTGAAGTTTTTCATCGAACTCGTGGTTTTGGGACGTTAAATCCCATCAATGATTATTATTAAGTTTTTCATCAAACGCTATGGACAACTGCCGTCACTTGTATATGAAATAAAAAAACAAAACAAGAGTAATCAAGCAACCAAGCAACTTTATTTCGCGCATTTCAGAAACAGACAGCGCAACTGCGAATTTTCGACAGCTTGACGAGCCCGCTGCCCCTATTACAAGAGTTCACGGCAGCGCAGAAACAATTACGTATTACATACAATTGATGAAATAATAAATCATAAAAAGGAAAGTGCAGACAGGTCCACTGTTAAAGGGAACACTTGCGTTTCGGGTATGTCCGGATTTCGCTCTCCTGCAAAAGCATAGTGGCTTTGATTTGCATAACACTACTGGTGGTCGACAGTTTCGAACCCTTATGATAGACTAGTAACGTGCACGAACAATCTTTGCGCATCCACTAGCCTTTAGGGGGGGCCAACAAAATGAAAGTTGCTCATTCGAGTGTTCCCTTTAACAGTGGACCGTACTGTACATAATTTTGAACACGTAGATCTAACATCGGTAAAGGGACAAGATTGGGATTATGATCACAGTGCACAAAGTGACAGTATAGACCACTTATAATGTAACCGCTTATGGGGCAGGACCGGCTATAACATGTTTTTTTTTCTGTCTAGTTTTCACCCGCGTCTCATCTTGCTCCACCTTTCCCAAAATCTGGCCCGTCGACCTCTCCACCAGCTGTTCCGCCATCCACACCATGCACGAAGGTTTTGATACTGTATTCTGAAGCACTCACTGAATCACTGAAGCCGAGAGACTATTAGATCCCGCATAGCTGAGTAATGTGAAGCACGCCGCCACGGGCAAATTGAGGCGTTGCGCGTCACTGCGACGACTTTCTTTCGGAATTTACGAGCGATGAGTCTTCATTCGACTAAACGCCATACCGAGACTTTTAAGTTGCTGTCTGTACGTCTCACTCAAAAACTCCTCTATGTTTTCCCGTACACACTTCTGAGCTGGTAGCGTGGCATCCGTTCCCATCTGAAAGTCCCACGGTTTCTCATCATCCGTCGACACGCTCACAATTTCGAGGCATTAAGGCTTCAGTACTGGCACTCTTACCAAACCGTCACCGCAACGCCCTCAACACAAGGGATAGTGTACGTAGTGCATACAATAATACAGCAATCGAATGGTCACTGAATCCGTGCCGTACGAGAGAGCTGTCTCTGCGCTTACAACTCGATTGAGAACGTCACGTCGTCAATATTTGCTCTCCCCACGCTTTAGGCTCACAGCGAACGCACAGAAGTCATGCGTATACGCGGTCCGAACGGAGTCGTGAATGCAACGTTTTTTTTTCTTCCTGGGTATGCATACCCGGCTGTTTTGCCTGACTGCCTGCGGCGCCGTCGACATTAATTGAACGTAAACGCAGCCATGACTTAGAAAAACTCGGTCCGCGTCCGCAAGGCAATTAGGCGCGCACGGGAAAGTGCTGCGGACGACGCAGCGACCCCTGCCATCAGCGGCAGCTACTCCGCGGTCGCTACGCAGGCTCGCGAAAGGACTTACTTGCCTGACCTCAAAGACCTCTCGGCATCAGCGGCCGACGAAAGCGCAGTCATCAAAACATTTCTGCGCAAGGCAACCATTGTGAGCGAGCGGAGCGTTCGCAGTTTGTAAAGCGAGTTGAAGGCGCCTGAACAAACATCGCGCGTGCTTCGCGCGTCTTCTCGACCGAGAGTTTAATTTCAATCTCAAGGCTACGTCACGCCCTCCCCTTGAGATGGAGACAGCGAAGACGATATCTAGGTAAGTGTCGCGCGCTTCTGCCACTGTGACTGTTACCGTGGGAAAAAAAAAGAAAGCGTTACGCGCATAATATTGTTCAATCGATGCTCTATAGAAACGCGCAATTTCTGATTTGTAATCGAGGACACTGCTCACTCCTGCCAAAGCTCCGAGGACACGAAGTGCAAACAGAGTAGCCCGTTATTATGAATTCCCTTTTTTCCTTTATCGTTTTCGCGAAATGAATACTGAAATATGACACATGGCATTCGTCTGGAAAACAGCTTATCCAGTGAGCATTTTCAAATTCGTTCAGCAGTACTGACAATAACTCATTAGAGAAACTTTATATCGCAAAAACTGTTAGTCAGAGTTGTCGCTACCGACGTGGAGCGACAGAAGTATTCCTGTAATTCTCTAAGCAACTTTCTCATGTTATTCAGAATGCGATCGACAATGTTAGAGAGCACATGCCCCCGCAAAGTCATTACCACAGTGCCGTCCGTGCAGCGATAGCCTGAATTTCTTTGATTATATTTCAAGCAATCGAGTTTCCAGATCGGTACGAGCGTCTCTGCGTGTACAAGCAAATCAATGTTTGCGCGCACGGCCAGGCAAGCACACAATCAGAATCCGTGCTTTCGTTAGAGCTGCAGTATCATCGAGTGTCTGCAAGCAACCACGAGAGTGATATTGCACGGGAGAGAGTATTCGTAATTCAACAGCTCGAAGTCACGTGACCCGAGCAGCAACGTCCCGTATGACGTCATACACCACCGTGCAATGTGAATAAAAGACAAGGTTCTGCCTGGCGTTGCGTAAGTGTCGCTGCTTTGCCAGTGTCCGTGATTGGCCCGTGCCACTTCGCGGCTCTCACTACTTTGCCAGCATCACTGCTGCCATAACCAGAGCCGACAGTGACGTGCCGCTTTACCAATGACGGCATATAAGACGTTTCTGCTCAGCCAGCTCACGTGACCTTGAGCGGGGGAGGTGCAAATAGACTTCCGCATCACACAGCCTCTGTGCGAACAGAAAAAAAAATGATCATGCATTTCTCCGTATGAAGAATCTATAGACTATTTTACGGATTGGTTTCAACAACTAAACGAACAGTGTTACAGTAGATGAATACGCATAAAAACGGTTGTGTTGGTGCATTCGAGGTTTCACGGCCTCATTAATTCGCGTCGCGATATACAAACATAAGAAAACATTCGTTTAACAGCCCAAGGTGGCGGCACCCATGTGTCTTATACGTAAAATCGTCTATACAAGTATATGTGGCAACCGGCTTGGCTTAATCAGTGCTTCGCGTCAGAAATTGCCATTCCGTTTCCCGTTCATTTGTCTTTCTTGCTCAAGACCAATAGAAGGGGGAAAACGAATGGCTGTGCAAAGACAAGGCAATGGGTTTCGCGTACATCACGCTCCGTGTAACATAACGTAACGTAACGGTATTCCTCCCTGTGCCCCCCCTAACAATCCTGCATCGTTTCTCAACGATCATTCGTCACAGCTTGTGAACCATGCCAAGGCCGTGAAGATTTTTCCGGGACGCACGTCGCTGTGCTACCTCCTCGTGAATATGCGCGCACAGAGGGAAAACGAGCTTCTACGTACGAGGGATCCGGCCGGTTTACCGATGTCGCGTTACTCAAGTATGTATATGGGACTACATCTGTGCCATATACGCAACGCTCGCGAGGCACGCGGGTTATTTTGGAAACTGTCCTCATGGGCCATAAACAGTGGCCTGACCGTTGAAACTTGTAGCGCACTATAAGAAGGACACGGACGAAGAAAGTAAAGACGGCGATGCGCTTCGTCCGCGCATCGTTCTGGCTTCACTTTCTTTGACCTTGTCCAGACATGTGCACGTGACAGAAAATAAGTAACCGATTACAATTACAATTACTTCCTTTAAAAGGTAATTGATTACATTGGTCAACTACAGCCCCAGAAAGGTAACTGAGCAATTACAGAAACGTAATCGATTACTTTTGCCTTACTTTCCTTCAAAATTTTTATTGCTGTAAGACAATAACACAACTTTAACTCAAGCTACAACGAACTATACTGTGGCTTGCATGGTAGAGAGAAGGCTGGAGGCTTGCGTGGAGGCTTACTGTGGCTTCTGTGATATAGTGTTACACGTTGTTAACTTTCAACGTGAGTTGTTTTTCAAACTTGTCGTCCTTGATTTTTCCACGTTTTCTCGTTAAGAGGTCAGCTGCTACACTGAACGTTCTCTCAGTGCATGCGCTGGGGGGAAGGGCGGTATCATAACGCAGGAACACCTTGCGCACCAGCTCGTAGTTGCGAAGCGCTTCGATGCTAGTGCTCATGTCCTCTATGAAGCTTCGCTCCTGCTGGAGCTCGGGTGAGGCGTCGCAGGTAAGGCCAGGGAAAAAGTGAAAAAATGGTGTCCCTACATAGAGCGGTCGCATATCTTTTGGGACGAGAACTGCCGTAGAACACTAGTTACAATTTGATTTCGGGAAAAAAAGTAATTCATTACCGGTAATCAATCACAAGAAAACGTAACTGAATTAACCAGAACGTTACAATTTCGAACAAGGAATTGATTATATTACAAAGCAACAAGAAAATGTAATTGATTACAAGTAATCGATTACTTCTAATGCGTTACATACAACTCTGTCCTTGTCCTTGACAAAAGCCTTAGGTGGGAGCAAAGGGTTCCCATCACGCTCGAAAATTGGTGATCACTTGATGGATCCATGCGTCTGCGAGCCCTTTGTGGTGTTTGGACGTGTTTGTACCAAACATTAACGCTCACAGGCGTTCAGTGGATCTAGCAAAATTAGGTGCCCGGCGACAGTATGAAGAAGAGCATGCGTCGACTGCGTCAGTCACCGATAGATGACAGTGTTTTTAGGTTAGAAAAGGTGCTTACTTTGGAAACCCGTAAGGGAGGATGACGCCACGTCGTGTGTGTGTGTGTGTGTGTGTGTGTGTGTGTGTGTGTGTGTGTGTGTGTGTGTGTGTGTGTGTGTGTGTGTGTGTGTGTGTGTGCGTGTGCGTGTGTGTGTTTGTATGTGTGTGTGTGTGTGTGTGCGTGCGTGCGTGCGTGCGTGCGTGTCTGTGTCAGAGAGAGAGAGAAAGAGGGGGAAAAAAAGAAGAGAGCAGAATAAAATGCCGCCTTCTCAAGATGATTATATAATGCGGGAGGTACAGAGTTCGATTCCCAATGCATCGATTTTGTCTTTCTTTCTATCTGTCATTCGTACAGAACGAAAGAGGGGAAATTTCTTCGAGGGGGTCGTTCCTTTGTTTGACAAAACCAAATGTATTCAGCAGACAATTAGGCGAAGGAAAATATAGGGGACGTTAATTGTTGTCTTTAACTGTAGTGTAGTCATTGTGACGTAAACTGAAATAAATGAAAGTGGTCGAAAAATCACCCTATCAGTCTTTGGGATCCGAACTCAAAACCTTCGAATTCCCCTCCTTTCGAATTCCCCTTCCTATAGTTTCACGGAGCTGCCGCTTTAACGCAACAAATCACGCTATAACGAACAGGTTTCACCGATAGGCGCCCGCTTCGAGCGTTAAGCATCCAACGGAAGCAAAACCGAACGAACGGATCGAGTACGCCTGCCCATTGAAAAAAGGAGAGCACCCGTGCTTCGAACTAACCGCGTTCGGTTCCTCGAACAGTCCGTTTACAACAAGGCGACGTTACATCACCCGCACTAATGGCATCGTCGCTGCCAGCGGCACCCGACGTCGCGCCGAAATAAACTGCTGCGCGTTGCGGCAAGCCGCGGATCGTGCTGCTTCTCAGCGGGTGTGCCGCAGCACTGCGGCCAGGGGAGGTTTCCGGCGGAAGGCTTCCGGCAGGCCGGGAGTACGCGCTCAAATCTAGCCGCTCGCCGAGTCACCTGTCCAGCGATGCGGAACAAAAGGGACGCGTTTGGAGCGCGCGCAGGGCATGCCGCGGCGCACGTCGACGCGTTGTTAGCGGCACAGGTTGTCGCCCCTGTAGCGGCACCACCCGACCCGTCCCGTTCGGCAGCGTTGGTCGTTGGTCGTTCTCCGGACGCGTTTGAGAGCGTAACCTGGCGCGTAGGCGAAGGGTCGCGCTTGAGTTCGTTGCCACTGCACCCCTTGTGCGGGGCATCTCGTCCCGTGTTGTGTGACCGCACAGGCTCGCTTATAATAGGCATGCGGAGTTGTAACCTGGTCACAGGAAAAGTTTCGAGTTTATGCTATTAAGGCGAAAGGCTTAACAATAATTGTTCAGGTTTAACGTCTCAAAACTACGATGTCATTATGAGGGACGCCGTGTAGGGCTCCGAAAATTCCGACCACCTGGGGTTCTATAATGTGAACCTAAATCTAGGTGCACGGGCCTCAAGGATCTTCGCTTCCATTGAAAATGCGGCTGCCGCGACCGGGATTCGATCCCGTGACCTTCGGGTCAGCAGTCGAGCATCATAACCACTATACCCAGCTAACACAAAAGAGATGTAATCCGTCTTATTCAGAGATACATAGTCTAAACTGTCAGCAAGCCAGATTAAAGAAGTCAACTTCAGGACTAATTTAATCAAGACAGAAAATCCTGCAATAAGGCGGACTTATAAAGGCATTTACAAGCGTCATCTTCTTTGTAATTCGTGTTGTTTACGAACATATTTTCTTAGCCATCAGCAATACGGATTGAAGAAGTCAACTTCAATATGGATACAATATGAACTTTAAATCCAGCTATAAGGCGGATTTTTACTTTTTCTCGCCAAGCACTAAATTGCGCGGCATTTGGTCAATGCATGCATAGACATGCGTGGACCACCGCGAACTGAAATTTGAACTCGATCCTGCGCACCCCATTTCTCATTGCGACAAAGAAAGTAACGCGCAAAAGGATAAAGGCGTGTGGGGTTGACATTGCGTCAACAACCATGAAGGCTTCCAAGATCGTTAACCAGTAAGCTTTACGTAATTCAATGGCAGTGATAACCGTCTAACTTGATTCCTCACGAGCTCTTTAGCGCTGATCTTGTTTCCATTCGCGCAGCTGATTCTGCAATGTCAGTTAAGCTCGTCGATTTAGCATGTGTGGTCGCGCGTGTCAGTCATGACCTCTTTTGCTTTATTTCGTGTTTGTGTCGTGATTCATAGAGACTATGAACGCAGCTGTGAAGAAGCTGTACTCCGCTGCATGTACAACTTCTGGGCCCGAATGCAAGTATGCTTCTGTGGGGCGGCTGTTACGCTGACTGACTGTTAGGCCTAGTCCCGTAAGATTCCCTGCGGAGAAATGCACGCAGGGGGGAAAAACACAAAAGTCTAAGACATCCACCACGTTTGCTCAACTTGCGATATCATTAGCGTGCTGAATAAGCTCAGAAGAGTAAGCCGTGTAAAACTGCAACATTTACCGGCATTTGCGGCATGCAATTCGTCGGAGCCGTCTATGCGCATCATCTGCGCAGCATTTTCCCTACTGGGACCGTCTCCCGAGGACCGGCTGCCTGTGTGGCAACTGCCGAGGTGCCGACTTCCTCCTCGACAAGTAAGCCGGGAGGCAGGCCTGTAGCCAGGAATTTTTTTCGGGGGGGGGCACTTGCTGAAAACCATGACTTTTTGAGGAAAACACCTATTTTTATTATTCATTTTTGGTATAAACACCTACTTCACCAACATTTCACCACGCCCGTAGACCCCCCCTCCCCTGGCTACCCCCCCTCCCCCCCTCCCCTGGCTACGGGCGTGCCGGGAGGCCTTCAAACAATCGAGGAATTGCGTCGGTCCTCAGCTTAGCTCTTTCACGCGTCAATCTAACAACAGTGCCTTGTATAACCCACTCGTCTTCCCGAATGGTGTCTTCCTTATCGCAATGTCTTTCGCACACGCGAACGTGCGGTGGCCTAGACAAGAATGCACCTGTTTCTTGACGTTTCCACTTCTCTCGGCTTTCACTGGACAACGCGAACAAGGACACTATTTCGACGGTTTCTCTGTAGCGGGAGCGACAGTGCGGCACACAGCATGTCTTCGGCATCGTTTCTCAAGCTAACTATTCGTCGCGTTCGAAAATGGTAACAGGCACAGACAGCACCGCACACTCGCGATAAAACACGACGCCAACAGAGCCCATACCCCACGCCCTCAGAGATGCCGTGGCCTCGCTGGTCTCGACGATAGGAAGCCTTCATGTGCGCGCCTCCGTGCCTCAGACGGAGGCACGGAGGCGCGCACATGAAGGCTCCCTACTCCACGAGCGCCTGGAGCGCCTACTTAGCACCGGAGGCGCTTTCCCGCGGTCAAAGTTGGCAGCACACAAAGCTCTTCCATAGAGTGACGGAGAAGTTTCGTGACCGGGGTTCTACTCACGCCCATTTTACTCACGCACCATCCTTCATTCTGACTCTATTCCAAAATTAAACGCGCATTTTCTCTCTCTATTTTATACAGCAAGCTCGTATCACGAGCATTAGCTTAAAGAGTCGACCCAGGAGACAAAACATTCTGTCACCGTTTTAAAACAAATTCGAAGATTACCAATATTCGTGATGTAATTTATCGCAGAGCCGGATGCGTGAGTTTAGCCATCGTGCCGGTTGTTTATTGTGACATGCAGCTTGCGCCGCTTGTTACGTTCGGCTCCATAGACAGTCTATTGACGTGATGTTCTAGTTTTGCCACCTTGGTATCTCATGTCCTGGTGAATCTATAGATGCCACCGATGTACGCGATGGAGGAGTATGTACACCTAGCTATGTGCGCTTGTTGTTATGTTGATCAGACTTCTGCTGTTCGCTCTATGCGAAAGTGTTAGTTTTTGCGATGTGAAAATGGGAATGTATCCCTGAAAACTGATATGTCACCCATAATTTGTGCTCTGTAGATAGTGTAAATAAATTTTTTCTAAACAATTTTGCCTTATTTTTTGGAGTTCTTTGACCAGTAGCACTACTACGCTCTCTCTGGCGCGTACTTGAATACCGACAAAAGCAAGGTGATGCGCTTTGGAGCCTTCGCCGACAATCTCCCAGGTGGAGTTCAATTCGTGGACGCGGTCAGAGTGGTCAGAGTTCTCGGAGTGATCTTCGAAGAAGGTGCATCGCAAATAAAAACGAGGGACGTGATAAACAGGACTTCGGAGTACAGTCTGTCACTCGCTGCGAGGGCAGGTCCATGTGGTGAAGACGCAGGCGTGCGCGTATGCTTACTACATCGGAGAAGTTGCGCTGTTGCCGCGCAGTTCGCACAGCGCCTCAGGAGACATACCGGAGCATTTATATGGGAACATAAACCTGCCAAGGGGAAGACTAGTTCCCTCAATCCGCCCGCAGAGCGCGGCGGTCTGGGTCTACCGGATATTAAGATCTTCACTAGAGCACTGGCAGCAAAAACAATCTCTAGGTTGTTTGCTGATCCGGAATATCCAGGAAAGAGCCTTCTAATGTACTGGACAAGTACTCCAAAGACTGCCTTTACAACGGAAGGATACAGTGGACCGCAAGCTGAGAAACCGCTCGAGTACAAGACAGTGTGCAACTTTAGGCGCACAGTAGATCAAAACACGGAGGGGAAGGGGTTTGAATAACTAGCACCAATAGATTTAAGCTACTTGCTGATGGAAGAGACACTACAAGACGATGATAAAAGAAAAAACGAACCTAAGCCGATGGAAGACATAGAAGAAAAGCGAAGTTCCTGAAGTGGTTCACGAATTTGATTGCCTGAGAAGATGAAGCGTGTTACCGACGCGTCAACGCCTCGCCAGATTGCACGTGACACCAAATGATATACTCCATCTCACAAGCTGGCTGCAGCACTGTGGGAGCTACGGGGCTGTTCAGCGAATAGGAAGAGCGAAGATCCCTCATAATGTGTTCATCCGAACCGCGTCGTCCATTAGGTGTGCCCATAGCCTCTGTGCTCACGCGCTGGGCGAGTAGAGCGAGCCCACGGCAGCAACCAGCGCTCTTAGCGTTGGCCAGCAACAGTAGAGCCGAAAAAAACAAATAAGAAAAGAACAGTGCGCGTTGGGCGAGTAAAGCGAGCACACGGTAGCAACCAACGCTCTTAGCGTTGGGCAGCAACGATAACACCGAAAAAAATCCGGCAGATCCAACGCACTGTGGGAATCGATGTAATGCGAAGCAGCCAGCAAAGAGCTGCATACATCGCCTTGTTTGTCTTTGAGCCAAATGAAATCATTCATGCCATGGTATCTAGTTCACCATATATTGCATGTTTGCCATGCACGCATGCATGTACAATCTGGTATATACCATGATTATGAAACGTATATTCTGGTATATACAATGCATTACCTGTCATTTATGTTCATCACGCACTCGTGTCATGCCATACAATTTTTGGTATATATCCAGTTAACAAAACGGCCAGAAGCGCACCATAACAGAGTTATGTAAATCATACCGTACATGGCATGCATTTAACATGATTCGCATGTTAGGACCTGCCATTTATGTTCGTCATACCGTCACATCGCGCAATGCCAATTTTGGTATATATCAAACGAGCGAAATGGCCGCGAGTGCACCATGAGTATGACATGTAAACCATGCCATGCATGACACGCATATCATGGTTTTCATGTTTCCACCTGTCACTTATTTTCGCCATACAGTCACATCGCGCAATACGAATTTTGCTGTACATCAAGCGAGCGAAAAGGCAGCGAGTGCACAAGGAGCGTGGCATGTAAATCATGTCGTAGATGTCATGCATGTCATGATTTTCATGTTACTACCGCTCACGTTTGTCGTACAGTTGCGTCGCGCAATACCAATTTTAGTGTATATCAAGCTAGCGAAACGACCGCGAATGCACCGTGGGCGTGGCATGTAAATCATGAAATGCATGTCATGGTTTTCATGTTACCCACTGTTATTCACGTTCTTCATACAGTCACATTGCGCAATACTAATTTTGGTGTATATCAATCTAACGAAACGGCCGCGAGCGCACCATGAGCGTGGCATGTAAATCATGGCGTAAATGTCATACATGTCATGATTTTTATGTTACCACCTCTCATTTACGTTCGTCGTACAGTCGCGTCGCGCAAACTAATTTTGGTTTATATGAAGCTAGCGAAACGGCCGCGAATGCACCATGAGCATGGCATGTAAATCACGACATACATGACATGCATGTCATGGTTTTCATGTTACCACTTGTTCATGTTCTTCAAACAGTCACATCACGCAATACCACTTTTGGTGTACATCAAGCTAGCGAAACGGCCGCGAATGCATCATGAGCGTGGCATGTAAATCATGTCGTACATGACTGCATATCATGATTTTCATGTTACCACCTCTCATTTACGTTCGTCGTACAGTCGCGTCGCGCAATACCAATTTTGATGTAGATCAAGCTAGCGAAAGGGCCGCGAATGCACCATGAGCGTGGCATGTAAATCATGACATGCATGTCATGGTTTTCATGTTACCAACTGTTATTCATGTTATTCATACAGTCACATCGTGCAATACCAATTTTGGCGTATATCAATCTAGCGAAACGGCCACGAGCGCACCATGAGCGTGGCATGTAAATCATGGCGTCCATGACATGCATGTCAAGGTTTTCATGTTACCACCTGTTATTCATGTTCTTCACACAGTCACATCGCGCTATACCAATTTTGGTGTATATCAATCTAGCGAAACGGCCGCGAGGGAGCCATGAGCGTGGCATGTAAATCATGTCGTACATGACATGCATGTCATGATTTTCATGTTACCACGTGTCAGTTGTGTTCGTCATACAGAAATGTCTCGTCATACCAGTTTTCGTATATATCCACTCATTTAAACGGCCGCTAGCGCCCCGAGATCATGTCATGTAATTCATGCTTCACATGACATGCGTGTCATGATTTGTACGTTAGGACCTGTCATTATGTTCGTCATGAACTCTTGTCACGCCATACCAATTTTTGGTATATAAGAAATTAACGGAACGTCCGCAAGAGCCCCAAGGCCGTGGAATGTAAATCATGCTGTTCATGACGTGCGCGTCGTGATTTTCATATTATGACCTGTCATTTATGTTCGTAATACGGTCATGTTATGCTATACCAACTTTGGTATACCTCCGATTAAAGAAACGGCCAGGAGAGCACAAAGTCGTAGGCGGCTAGATAGATAGATAGATAGATAGATAGATAGATAGATAGATAGATAGATAGATAGATAGATAGATAGATAGATAGATAGATAGATAGATAGATAGATAGATAGATAGATAGATAGATAGATAGATAGATAGATAGATAGATAGATAGATAGATAGATAGATAGATAGATAGATTAGATAGATAGTAGATAGATAGATAATAGATCGATAGATAGATAGTAGATAGATAGATAGATAGATAGATAGATAGATAGATAGATATAGATAGATAGATAAGATAGATAGATAAGATAGATAGATAGATAGATAGATAGATAGATAGATAGATAGATAGATAGATAGATAGATAGATAGATAGATAGATAGATAGATAGATAGATAGATAGATAGATAGATAGATAGATAGATAGATAGATAGATAGATAGATAGATAGATAGATAGATAGATAGATAGATAGATAGATAGATAGATAGATAGATAGATAGATAATGTTCAAAGTCGCAGAAGTTCGCTAAGAAATGCTTTGCATTAAAAAAAAAACATGGCAGCACATGTCGACGCTGGTTCCTTGAGCCTCGAAAGTATGAAGGCACTGTCGTGAGCTCTGCGGCCCGTAAGTTCTAAACCAACGCTTGTGTTTGCGTTATATTTGCATCCTGACGCTTCCACAGCAACGTATTCGTGTCTATTTTGCACTGTTTCCAAGATTCATTTTGAAATTCTCGGGTACAAGGCTTAGCAGGCGTGGCTGAACAAACAGCTAGTCTCAATAATAAGAACAAAACGTACATCAAACTTTGTCTTCAGTGTGAGATGAAACAAAGCGATAGCCGATTCCGCCGCTTATTTTTTGCCGTAGGACAGTCGGCCAGTAGCAAGCGCGAGTTCGGATCGAAGCAGGCGACCACGTCTGCTTGGGTGCTGCCATATTGGTTCGTCATCACAATTATCCGTAGTTACCGGCACAATAAGTAAATGTTTATTACCTACATGCGAATCCTGATTAGCTTATCACCTATTGCTGTGAGGTAGCACGAGCAAAACAAACGCAGTTTTCTTAAACTTCTCCAATTATAATGCAATTACAAACAGAACTACGTTTTCCTGCGCAAGCGCGTGGTTTGCTTACACCTCGTAGCTTCCACCCTGCTGCAACCAGCTTGTGAGATGGAGTATAGATGCGCGAATTGTTGGCAAACCGAAAGCATGCGTTATTCGAATGCGGTGCTACCAAGGGTGTATGGCACCTCGTTTGGAGCACCTTTGGAGTTAGAACTGCATCGCTGTCGCAAAGGAATAACGGAATGTTTACCCAATTGATACTCTTGGTCACAAAGTACGTGATCTGGAGACGTCGGTGCCAGGCAGAAGCTCGTCGACAACCCAAGCGTGCAGCGTTCCCAGCCATGCACCGTATTTATCAAATTGTTTTCGTATACCTAGTTGACGAGCTGGAAGCGAGTGGTGTTGATGCCTTCTTAAGGCGCTGACAACGACACACTCGGTTTTTCGCATTACGTAGGGAGAAACTGGAATTTCCAGCAGCGCAGCAGCAGCAGCAGGACTCCCCGTGCTACACTTCCCCCTCACCCTTTCTTTTTCCTTTTCCCCCCTTTTTTTCTTTATTTCCCCCCACCTCCTTGAGAAGTAAGATGCTTTAGTTAACATGTTTGTTGTTGTACGGTTGCTTGGTAGCGTAGAGTGTATTACTGCAGCCTGCATAAGATTGTGTCCAGCGTTTGCGTAAGTTACACTGACGCAATTTATAGTATTTAGTTTATAAGCGTCTCTAGCGCTTGAGTGTACCGGTTCAATAAACTTTCATTTGTGGAACTATGAATGTTTGCTACATTAGAAACTGATCTCACACAGCATAGTACTCTAAACCACCAAGTTGTTAAATACCCAAGCACTTCTATGCCGACTCCGCGAGAAAGCTGTCCGTCAGTCCGATCATCGCCATAAAATAACAAATGTATAACAAAAAAAACTCGCGAAGCTTTCACTAAGCCGCGCAAGGCTTCAAACAGCGAAACAGGACGATTGTGTAGACTAATCTAGTTGCTTCTAGGTTGTTTCTAGGCTTTAGCTAGGTGTGCAGGTTGTTTCTAGACTGCGTCTAGGTTGCTTCTGCGTTCATTCTCAGCGCAGAGAGCTTCGAATTAAACCACAGACAGTCAAAGACGCGACAGGGATGTCCAAACTGCAGAGAGAGAACCTCGCGCGGAAACGAAGCGTTCGCACCTCTCATTGGTCTACGGGCACGTCGTCGTTGGCGTTAGCTTTCTATCACTTAAGGGTATTCTGGCAGCCGCCATTGCCTTTCCCGCTCCCTAGTATTCTCTCGTCGCACGTACTCGGGGTCTTCGGCTCGCCGCCGTCGCTTCGCAGCCATTTGTTGGGCGAACTGCTGCCTTCTTCATTTTTAGTGGACCAGTGGTGAGGAGTTGGACTTGGCCAATTTCAGTGGCACATACCCGTTTATGGTGATGATAGTTCTTTGGTTCGTCGGACAAAGAACGATTTCCTAAACAGATTCGCTGTCAAAAATTAAGGCAGCTTGGCTCTAATGGTGCCAAACCTGAAGGAATTGCGGAGCCTTCTTTGTTTATTTTTCTCTTTCTTTCTTCAACTCTTCCTTTCTCTCTTTTTTTCTATTTCTGGTATGTCTTATTTGTATCTGTTCATTTATTTCTTTCTCTCTATATATAATTTATTTCTCACTCTTTCTTTCTTTCCTTTCTTGCATTTCTTTCTCTTTCTTTCTATGCTATGCTTTACTATCTCCCCTCCTCTTTTCCCTCCTCCTCACATTTCTCCCCCTCACCCTCACATCCCTTTCCTACCCCCTTGCTAAACTATGCTATACAAGGCTATGTTTTGCTCTTATGGTGTGCCTGGATAGCTGAGTGGTTATGATGCTCATCTTCAGAGTGCGGGTACGCGGGTTCGAATACCGCCTCGTCAAGAAATCTTTTTCGCCGAGAACTTTTCTATTTCTTTCTATCTCGTTCTCTCTCTCTCTCTCTCTGTACTCCTTCTCTCGCCCATCGGAGTTATTGCATCCCACGCCGGACAATTCGGCGCAGCGGGAGAGCGAGCTCCGGGCGCACATGTTCGGGGAGCGAAGCAGAAGATGAAGACGAAGAAGAGAGCGCGTGCCGGCCGAGTTACTGCCTTGCACGCGCTAGAAAGGTAAATGCCATTCATGATGATGCTAGTTT
This sequence comes from Rhipicephalus sanguineus, assembly GCF_013339695.2. NCBI lineage: Eukaryota > Metazoa > Arthropoda > Arachnida > Ixodida > Ixodidae > Rhipicephalus > Rhipicephalus sanguineus. Next base: position 130,723,914 of record NC_051181.1, on the reverse strand, counting down.
ATGCGAGCGCATAACGGCACTACGAAAAGCATAACAGCTCTGCTGTAATAGAGGAAAAAACAAAAAAACGCACGATTCGTCGAGCGCGTGAGCGGGCCACGGTGTAGCCATGTTGGAAAATGCAATGCCGCGGGAAACGTTCTACTAGCGGTGAGAAGACTCGAAGCGGCAAACGTCGTTCACCAAGGAAACGTCGTTCACTCACTCACTCACTCACTCACTCACTCACTCACTCACTCACTCACTCACTCACTCACTCACTCACTCACTCACTCACTCACTCACTCATTTACTCATTAACGTCCCAAAACCACGATCCTTAGTGGAGGGCTCCGGAAATTTCAACCACCTGGCTTTCATTAACGTCCAACTGAATCTAAGTACACGGGCCTAAAGAATCTTCGCCTCCATCGAAAATGCGGCCGCCGCGGCCGGGATTCGATCCCGTGACCTTCGGGTCAGCATTTGAACATCATGACCACTATACCCAGCTAGTACAAAAGAGTCTTATTCAGGGATATATCGTCTAACTGTCAGCAAGCCAGATTAAAGAAGTCAACTTCAGGGCTAATTTAATCAAGACAGATAATCCTGCAATAATCCGGACTTTTGAAGGTATTTACAAGCGTCACCTTCTTTATAATTTGTGTTGTTTACGAGCATAGTTTCTTAGCCGTCAACAATAGGTATCGAAGAAGTCAACTTCAATAAGGATACAATAAGAACTTTAAATCCCGCTATAAGGCGGATTTTTTACGTTTTTTTCGGCAAGCAGCAGATCGCGCGTCATTTGGTCAATGCATGCATAGACATGCGTCGACCGCCGCGAACTGAAACTTGAACTCGATCTTGCGCATGCCATCTCTCATTGCGACAAAGAAAGTAACGCGCAAAAGCATAAAGGCGTGTGGTGTTGACATTGCGTCAGCAATCATGAAGGCTTCCGAGTTCGTTAACCAGTAAGCTTTACGTAATTCACTGGCAGTGATAACCGTCTAACTTGATTCCTCACGAGCTCTTTAGCGCTGATCTCGTATCCATCCGCGCGGCCGCTTCTGCAATGTCAGTTAAGCTTTTCGATTTAGCATGTGTGGTCGCGCGCGTCGGTCATGTCCTGTTTTGTTTTATTTCGTGTTTGTGTCGTGATTCATAGAGACTATGAATGCAGCTGTGAAGAAGCTGTACTTCGCTGCATGTACAACTTGTGGGCCCGAATGCAAGTATATGCTTCTGTGGAGCGGCTGTTACGCTGACTCATGGTTAGGTTTCGAAATTCTTATAAAATACCTTCCAAACTATATTCGATGTTGATATTTTGCAGATGATATACACATGTTCTCAGGAATCAATATCAACCGCCATGGCGCGTTCCATTTTCACGCACGCACTACGGAACGCAACGCATCCGACATATCGTCCCAACAACATTAAACTGCTATGACTCGCTCGGAACAGATAATGTATTCCTCCCAATAATAATAATAATAATAATAATAATAATAATAATAATAATAATAATAATAATAATAATAATAATAATAATAATTGAAACATTCCTATTCTAATATTAGTGTTTTCATGTGTTTTGCAATTGATATTGTATTTCTTCTATTTTTCGTTATTCCTATGCTGTATATATCTATGCATAGTATCTGCGCATACATATCGGTACATAACTGCGCATAGTAGATCTTGACGTACTTGATGTGCTTGGTATATCGCTTTGCATTGTTTTTCTTGTTTTCTTTTTTCTTTTTTTTTCTTTTGTAGTTATACGTGTGTATTAAACTAGTGTAGCTCTATGTGAGCTTCTAAAAAATAGCGCGTACGCACCCGTAGTGAGTGCACTACGGTTTCATTGTGTACCTGCTGAGCAACTGTTTCTATGCAATTTACTTTTTTTTTTTTTTTTTGAGAGATCAAGTGCGGTACCCTGCCGTTTCACCGCCGATGGGTGGCTGGGGCTTTGTCAAGTCGTCGTTGAGCAGCTTTCTTCCCGGCCACCTTCTTTCACCGTAAATATTTTTTTGTGGAAATAAAGTTCTTTGATTGATTGAAGGCTGACGGAACAGCGCAGCTGGGCGGCTTTCCTTAGCATATATCAGCCAAGCCTAGCCTAGATATAGCCGCATGAGCATAGAGAGAGGCAGTTTAGCCTGGGAAAGCCTAGTTGAGCCTAGGAAAGCCAAGCTGAGACTCTCTCTCTTTCTCTATTTATTTCTGTCTCTCTGTTTCTCTCTTTCTCTCTCTTTCTTTCTCCCTCTCTCCATCTTATTCTCGTTCTCTCGCCCATAGCAACGCAATCACTTGCTTCTCTTAAACCCTTGTTCTGCTAGCCTAGATAGCCGGGTGGTTACGACGCTCGCCTTCGGACAGTGGGTACACGACTTCTCATCCCGCATCGCCAAGAAACTTTGTTTCATGTATGTCCTATTCTCCTCCTCCTCCTCCTCTTCACTTATCTACTCCTCCTTCTTTCCTTTCTCAGACGCGTTACTAGGGGACGCATGGTGACGTCATTACTCGACGGAGTTTTGCGAGCACCACCGGACCAAGCTGTTAAAAGCTGGATATTCCCGTTGCTTCGGCGGGCAGCCTTGAATTTAGATTTCCGGCATGTTCTAAAACGCGCACACAACATGTGCTGTGCAGTTTGGTCAAATACAGCAAAAAAATGTTGCGATAATTCAATTATTTCTCAGACCTAGCGGTCTCTAAACTATTGACGCCGAACGTACGTGTCATGTACGTGTCATAATTGTCGGCGACGACAGCGATCACGACACTCCGCCTCTTTCACTTTCCTGTGCTGCCCTCTGCCGTTCTGGTAGGGGTTTGGTAGGGGCCCGGAGTACAGGCATTGCCAGAAGCAAAGCTTCCGAGATGGGGAGACATGTTGCGACTTTTCCTCTAGGGGAGTGCGCATGCGCCGGGGCGTCGTGAAAAAAGGCGAATTTGTCATAACACCTTCGAGATGCCCGCACGGCATAAATAAACGTCTCTCATGCCACTCTGTGAAGTTCTACGTTCTACCGTAATCTATGGGTCTACTCAGAGCCGGTGGGAATATACCGCTCTGGGTCTACTCACCTCCATTTCCCTCACGCACCATTCTTCATTCTGACTCTCATCCAAAATTAAATACACGTTTTCTCTCTCTATTTTATACAGCGAGCTTGTATCACAAACATTAGCTTAAAGAGTCGAGCCCGAAGACGAATGATCGCGTCACTGTTTTAAAACAGGTTGGAAGATTACCAATATTCGTAACGTAATATATTGCAGAGCCGTACGCGTGAGTTGAACCATCTTGCCGGTTGTTTATTGTGACATGCAGCTAGCGTCGCGTGTTACATTTGGTCACATCAACAATCCATTGCATTAATTATGCCATATTTTTGGAGCTCTTTGAGCAGTACCAGTGGTACCAGGGAGAGAACACCTATACAACCATCTGGCAGTACTCCGCTCTCACTCTGGCGGGTACTTGAGTCACTTGAATACCGAAAAAAGCAAGGTGATGCGCTTTGGAGCCTTCGCCGACGATCTCCCAGGTGGAGTTCAATTCGTGGACGCGGTCAGAGTGGTCAGAGTTCTCAGAGAGATCTTCGAAGAAGGTGCATCGCAAATAGAAACGAGGGACGTGATAAACAGGACTTCGGAATACAATCTGTCACTCGCTGCGAGGGCAGGTGCAGGTGGTGAAGACGCAGGCGTGCGCGTATGCTTACTACATCGCACACGTTGTCCTGTTGCCGCGCAGTTTGGCACAGCGCCTCAGGAGACTTACCGGAGTATTAAAGACGATAGTCTTTCTTGGGATACTTAAACGGAGAAATTTTGGTCTGTCTTTCTATTTGTCGGCACGTCACTCGATTCAGCCACTCGGCCAAAGTTGAACCACTTGCCCAAGGGCCAGCCATCTTGAACTGGTACGGCTGTTCATATACTTGTGAACGTTGTCGATCAAAGAGTAAATATCACGCATATATGAGGCGCAACATCAATAGGTAAGTATTAGATGGTGTGTTCCTTTAATAGAAAATGCATACATACGTAATTCTAAAGACCCTAGTTTTTCTTAAGCTGCGCTGAAAATGCGACTGCGCTGAAACTTGCCTTCCTCCGTGCCCTCTGCACGAGCTCATTGTTGTGTTTCGGTTTCGGCTCTGTATTGCACTGTACGAATGCCATGGGGCGCCGCTCTGGCATTCCTGGTTTACCCAGACTACGTGTAAATCAAACAGTGTGTGGAGAGTACTCGCTGAGTGCGGACGTTTCTTCTGCTTCAGCGCTTCGCGCCAAACCGCGTGTTCGGGCTGGCTGGCGTCCCCGCCGGTCTTCGCCTGCTGCTGCGCCGGGACTACCAGCCCGCAACACAGCACTCATGTTTCCCGACGTATTGCCAGATGGCGTCCATATCTCACGCAGCGCCTCTTCAATCGTCTTTAGACGACATTTGCAGCGAAGCACGCAGATACGCGGCCAATTTTTTATATGGGAACATAAACCTGCCAAGGTGAAGACCCTGAGTCTGCCCGCAGAGCGCGGCGGTCTGGGTCTACCTCAGACCGCCGATCTTCACTTGACCCTTTGAGGCGCAATGTACACAATTATGTACACCACATGTTTCTGCTAGTTGTACCGACGAGTGGCTAACAAACAGCAAGATACATTGAGCTTTGGATGAATTGAACTTCTTCATTTAACTTCATTTTCAGTGTATTGTTGCATATCATAAAGTTTGCTGAAGGCACTACCACATTTGACGAGTCGTTTGACATGCCGCCTCCCGCGAGCCACGGCAAAAGTATATATTTCTTTGCTCAAGATGGACATGACCGAAAACGAATTGGCACTATATTTCTAGCCTGGTACTTGCGTCTATTTATGCTGCAACAAAGCACGGATGACTTCAGAACAAATAGATGTTTAATTACTATATAATTAGGATTCATTACAATAACATACATAAATTAATATATTATGACATGATTTTTGTAGCAATGTATTATTGAGTGCCTTGAAATGACGTTGTATAAGTTTGATACATTTAAAAACAGTTCTTCCTAGGTGGCGCCTGAGAGGGTTAAGCGTCTTAAGATCTTCACTAGAGCATTGGCAGCAAAAACAATCTCTAGGTTGTTTGCTGATCAGGAATACCCAGAAAAGAGGCTTCTGATGCACTATACAAGTACTCCAAGGACTGCGTTTACAAAAGAGGGATACCGTGGACCGCAAGCTGAGAAACCGCTAGAGTTAAGTGTGTGTGCGACTTTAGGCGCACAGTAGATCAAAACACGGAAGAGAAGGGGTTTGAAGAACTAGCACCAATATATTTAAGCTACTTGCTGACGGAAGAGACACTACAAGACGATGATAAAAGAAAAACGAACCTAAGCCGATGGAAGACATGGAAGAAAAGCGACGTTCCTGAAGTGGTTCGTGAATTTGACTGGCTGAGAAGATGGAGCGTGTTACCGACGCGTCAACGCCTCGCCAGATTGCACGTGACACCACATGATAGATGCGCGAATTGGTGGCAATCCGAGACCACTAAGCATGCGTTATTCGAATGCGTTGCTACCAAGGGTGTATGGCACCTCGAATGGAGCACCTTTGGAGTTAGAGCTACATCCCTGTCGCAAAGGAATAACGGAATGTTTGCCCAATTGATACTCTTGGTCAGAATGTGTACGTGATCTGCAGACGTCGGTGCCAAGCAGTAGCTCGTCGACAACCACAGCGTGCAGCGCTCCCAGCCATGCACCGTATTTATCAAATTGTTTTCGGATATCTAGTTGACGAGCTGGAAGCGAGTGGTGTTGATGCCTTCTTAAGGCGCTGGCGCACTCGGTTTTTCGCATTACGTGGGGAGAAACTAGAATTTCCAGCAGCGCCATACTGAGTTCGGAAAAAGAAACAAGTTACCCGACTCCCCGTGCTACACTTCCCCCTCTCCCCTTCTTTTTCCTTCCCTCCTTTTTTTCTCTTATTTTCCCCATCCCCCTGAGAAGTAAGATGCTTTAGTTAACGTATTTGTTGTTGTATAGTTGCTTGGTAGCGTAGAGTGTATTACTACAGTCAGCATAAGATTCCGTCCAGCGTTTGGGTAAGTTACACTGACGCAATTTATGAGTATTTAGTTTATAAGCGTCTCTAGCGATTGCGTGTGCCGGTTCAATAAACTTTTCTTTGTGGAACTATGAATGTTTGCTACATTAGAAACTGATCTCACACAGCATAGTACTCTAAATCACCAAGTTGTTAAATACCCAAGCACTTCTATGCCGACTCCGCGAGAAAGCTGTCCGTCAGTCCGATCATCGCCACAAAATAACAAATGTATAACAAAAAAAACTCGCGAAGCTTTCACTAAGCCGCGCAAGGCTTCAAACAGCGAAACAGGACGATTGTGTAGACTAATCTAGTTGCTTCTAGGTTGTTTCTAGGCTTTAGCTAGGTGTGCAGGTTGTTTCTAGACTGCGTCTAGGTTGCTTCTGCGTTCATTCTCAGCGCAGAGAGCTTCGAATTAAACCACAGACAGTCAAAGACGCGACAGGGATGTCCAAACTGCAGAGAGAGAACCTCGCGCGGAAACGAAGCGTTCGCACCTCTCATTGGTCTACGGGCACGTCGTCGTTGGCGTTAGCTTTCTATCACTTAAGGGTATTCTGGCAGCCGCCATTGCCTTTCCCGCTCCCTAGTATTCTCTCGTCGCATCGTACTCGGGGTCTTCGGCTCGCCGCCGTCGCTTCGCAGCCATTTGTTGGGCGAACTGTTGCCTTCTTCATTTTTAGTGGACCAGTGGTGAGGAGTTGGACTTGGCCAATTTCAGTGGCACATACCCGTTTATGATGATGATAGTTCTTTGGTTCGTCGGACAAAGAACGATTTCCTAAACAGATTCGCTGTTAAAAATTAAGGCAGCTTGGCTCTAATGGTGCCAAACCTGAAGGAATTGCGGAGCCTTCTTTGTTTATTTTTCTCTTTCTTTATTCAACTCTTCCTTTCTCTCTTTTTTTCTATTTCTGGTATGTCTTATTTGTATCTGTTCATTTATTTCTTTCTCTCTATATATAATTTATTTCTCACTCTTTCTTTCTTTCCTTTCTCTCTATTTCTCGCTACCCTCTTTCTGTATATTTTCCTTTCTTGCATTTCTTTCTCTTTCTTTCTATGCTATGCTTTACTATCTCCCCTCCTCTTTTCCCTCCTCCTCACATTTCTCCCCCTCACCCTCACATACCTTTCCTACCCCCTTGCTATACTATGCTATACAAGGCTATGTTTTGCTCTTATGGTGTGCCTGGATAGCTGAGTGGTTATGATGCTCATCTTCAGAGTGCGGGTACGCGGGTTCGAATACCGCCTCGTCAAGAAATCTTTTTCGCCGAGAACTTTTCTATTTCTTTCTCTCTCGTTCTTTCTCTATCTCTCTTTCTATCTCGTTCTTTCTCTCTCTCTCTCTGTACTCCTTCTCTAGCCCACCGGAGTTATTGCATGCCACGCCAGACAATTCGGCGCAGCGGGAGAGCGAGCTCCGGGCGCACATGTTCGGGGAGCGAAGTGGAAGATGAAGATGAAGGAGAGAGCGCGTGCCGGCCGAGTTACTGCCTTGCACGCGCTAGAAAGGTAAAGGCCATTCATGATGATGCTAGTTTATGCGAACGCATAACGGCACTACGAAAAGCATAACATCTCGGCTGTAATAGACGAAAAATAAAACAAAAACCGCACGATTCGTCGAGCGCGTGAGCGGGCCACGGTGTAGCCATGTTGGAAAATGCAATGCCGCGGGAAACGTTCTACTAGCAGTGAGAAGACTCGAAGCGGCAAACGTCGTTCACCAAGGAAACGTCGTTCACTCACTCACTCACTCACTCACTCACTCACTCACTCACTCACTCACTCACTCACTCACTCACTCACTCACTCACTCACTCACTCACTCACTCACTCACTCACTCACTCACTCACTCACTCACTCACTCAAGCATATTCGTGGCGTTTATTCCGAAACTCACTCTCCAGGCGGTCAGAGAGAGAGAGAGAAGAAGAAGTATAGGAAAGATAGGGAGGTTATCTAGGCTACGTAAAACAAAACAGAAATAGTGGACGCGAATAACGACACTTACACCGGCCTTCAACCATCGTTTTATTGCCGTCACCTGCTTATAGACGCTCTGTTTTAACAACTGTAACAGCTATCTTTGTACGGCGTGATAATCAAGTTATCTAAAACCTGTGTCACGCGCACACTTTCGATCTCGATTAGGGCCGATCCGGATCGGATTTCTTGATCACGATCAACAGTCGTCGCTGCTACATGGTCAGACCTAATCCAGATCGAATTTGGCGCAGATGTCACTCATATCGCGACCTGTGAGCCAGATCGCGATGGGCAGACCATGATAGTCTTGATCCCTATCGGGCCTGATCGCCATTTAAAGTGGCCGTGTTGCAGCACCTGATAAGGATCTAGCCTAACGTCTACTGGCGTAGCCGCGAGGGGAGGGGGGATGCAACCCCCCTCCCGAAATTTGTTAATTTTGCATGTACATATAATATATATATATATAATATATATATATATATATATATATATATATATATATATATATATATATATATATATATATATATATACAAGCTGAACCCCGCAGCCCCACGCACCCCCATAAAAATGTTTTTTTTTTTTTCTGGCTACGCTACTGCTAATCCGGATCAAAATTGCCCGTGTGACACCAGTATAAGATCGGCATGTCAAAGTACACCCACTTTTGAGGAGGTCTTAATGAAATGCAGCGAAGTGAAACGAAATCTATATGAGCCAATTGTGTATACCAATCACACTGCCCTAACAGATCCAGAGGGGTTAACCACCAGGTCGACAGGAACGAAACTCAAATATTGCCTACATAAGGACGCGCGAAGTGTCGGCGTCTATACACGTTTGAGGTTTCAGAGAATGATGGCGGAAGTAAACAGTCAAAAGGTCAGAGCAGAGGGCGCGGACACGATCTGTCGCCACACCTACGCCGCGATTCGTCCGTCGTGACAGGTTCTAATCTGGGCAATGCGGAGATCATCCTTCCCGTCAACACCGCCTGGGGCGCGCGTATCGCCGGCTATCCGACTCACGACGAAGAGGTGGAGAGTGGGTGGCGCTGTTGAGACAACAGCCGTCGGCCGCTGTGTTCGAAAAGGTCGTCGTCGCCGGGCCGCTTGTAACAAGCGTGACTCTGACACCTCGAGAAGCGGAAGGCAGCTTCTGGAGTTACACGAGACGGAACTGCCTTTTGTCTTTGAGCAGGGGCACCGCGCGGCGACGCCTCTGTAATGTTACCGGTGACACGAGAGGTCTTCAAAAGAGATGACGTAGAAGATAACGACGGGGCGTTCGGAGACGGCATGCGCCGCCTTTGTGTGCCGCGCATTTGACAAGTGGAAGATATGAGACGGGAGAGGAGGCTTCGCTTACAGGCTGTGGAGTCTGTTGTCGCACGCGCCAGAGCTACTGTTCCTTTAGGTAGCAGAGTTGCGCGTCTTTTTTAACAGGCGAAGCTGTTTAAGCTAGCCTTAATTTGTGCGGCCCTATCAAACACTATCGTCATCGTGAACGTGTATGTGTCATCGAAATTGGGCAAACCCACTACTCATGACTGGTTCACTAAGAGAGAGGGAGAAAGCAACAGAAAGAAAGAGATAGAGAAAAATTGAGAGAAATAGTGGGAATAAAGACATAAAATATACAGAGAAAGATATATATATATATATATATATATATATATATATATATAGATATATATTATATATATATATATATATATATATTATATATGTATATATATATATATATAGAGAGAGGAGAGAGGAAACAGATAGAACAAAAAAAAAAAGATCAAGACAGAAATAAAAAGAAAGAGATAGAGAAAGCAGATAAAGAAAGGGCCGTTCTATGAGACGTGCGAACGCTCGGTTCTGGAGTTTGGACATCCGTGTCGCGACTAACCTAGCTAAAGTCTAGAAACAACCTAGAGGTGACCCGATCGGACTTCAGAATCGTCCAGTTTTGCTGTTTCAAGCCTTGCGCGACTTAGTGCAAGCTTTGACATTCTTTTTTTTCTTCAAACGCTGCTAGCAACTGTGCAATGTGGAGAAGCGAGTGCTCGGGCCACTTTTTTGTATTTCCCGACGCCGCAGCTGTAGAAAACTGGTTTAACAGTAGTTATTGCCAGTCATGTTCAACGCCGGTCTTCGACACGCCAGGCATGTCGATCTGCGACACGCTATGCAACAATAGAGTGCGGCTTTGCTCCATTGCTGTGGTTTCTCATTAGGCAAGATGGCGGACATACACGCAACTCTACTACCTAAATGTAGCATGTACAGTAACTTTACGTACGCCTGGCTTGGTACCGCCTGGTACGCCTGGCCACTCACCACCCCGGAGAGACGGCTGTGTTTACGGGAGAAACTCCATCGTAATTCCTTCGGCCGTGTCCTATGGCGACGTCGTTGCTCGTCCATGACTTATGTCGTTCCATGGGCTATGTCGATCCCGGTGCTCGCTAGCAGGCATTTATTTTTTTCAAAAAAGAACTAGGCACATTCCTACGCTTCGTAAATCTTTACTGCGTTACCTAATAAAAAAATGCCATCTGTTAAAAACACAATGGCTTTCTATCATAACGACACCTCATTAGAAGCTGCTCGCGCTTGCGTGCAAATGTGGCACAAATATTTAAAAAATTTTGGCTTCGCAAGGTCTCCAACTTTCTGCAGTCGTTTGTAGAATTCATTGTCGCCCGAACGGACTAACAAGCTCCAAGTCATTTGATTTCTATAAATAGAACAGCGTACATGGAATAACCGAAACAGTAAAGAAAGTTTATAACGCTATAGTGATGAAATTATAAAAAAGGCGCGATGCTGTATAAATCGTCACAAATGCTGTGCAATGACAACATCAAACGCCGCCGCCGAGTTCCTCAAAGAAAAAAAAATGGCGGAGGAGTCTTGCGTTTCATTTCTTGTAGTGACGGACAAAAATTCCGTACATTCCCAGCATCTGGCACTGGAAAAGAAGAGAAATAGGGGCCCGAGTTTCGATACATCAATTTTGCACTGATAATACAGTAAAAAGCTCGTTAATTCGAACTTGAAGGGAAGTTAAAATTGTTGGAATTAAGCGGAGTTCGAATAAGCGGACGGGCGCCACAATGAACGGACATTGTACCACACACCACGGGCAGAACCCAAATAAGCCACCTCTGGACTCGTTATCGCAAACAAGGAACGTTTGTCGCAAGTGTCGCAATTTAAGTTGATGGAGCTCTAACAGCGAAAAGAATCAGTCAGTGATACGCCAGAAACAAGACCCGACGCGCATTCATGTGAGCGGTGAGCCCTAATGTGAAATATATCATGGTATTTACGCTCCAAAACACGTTTATTCACATGGCGGAGTGAACGCAATCAAAATTAAAAGTAATCAGTAATTTGCAGTTGCTCGCGTTTCTTCTGTCGCGACTCCATGAGCATCGTTGGCAGCTCGCCCAAGAGCTCAAGCGCAGCGTCCGAATTCTCATCTGCCGAGCAATGCTACTGTTTCGCTGTTTTGCATCTCTAGTAAATTTGGTCTGGTTTGGTTTTGCAAGCACATTGTGATCACTTTGGGCCGACTTCTGCGAGAGCGATGAGAAGCACGGGCTTCCAGTTCGAATTAACCGTTGCGGATACCGACGCGTTCGAATTATCGGGAGTTTTCCCCCATAGAAATGCACAGGGCTGTGCCGGGAACCAGGGCTATCAGTTCGAATTAACTGTAAGTTCGAATTAACCGAGTTATGAACTGGAATGATCTCCAGTTCATATCTTCTGCGAGCTGATTCTCTTTTATCCCTGCGAACTTCTTCACTTCGTCACACCATCTGACTCGCTGCCGTCCTCGCATTCTTTCCCCTGTCGTAATAAGGAAAACCGAGCTAGTTGTATGAATGAACGTGCAAAACGAAACAAGCGCTATTTAGTAATAAAGACTTTTGGATATCGCACCATGACTCAGAGAATGTCCAATTAAATTAGCATCGAAGGACACAACATCGATACCACATACATAATTCCCCTTGACTTGGTAACCATTCTGTTGCTGGTACTGTCCACCGGTTGTCTGTCCCATACGCATTACGTGGCCAGCCCAGGTAAATTTCTTTCGCTTGACGTCGACTTAGAATATCCACTACCCCGTTTGTTCTCTGACCTATTCCGCCGTCCTCCGATCTCACAGTGTCACGCCCACAATCGTCCGTTCCACATTGCAGGCTGCGTGGTCCTTAACCTTTTTTTTTCTAGTTTCTTTGTTATACTTCATGTTTCAGCCCAGTATGTTATAGCTGGAAGTACGCAGTGATTGTATACTTTTTGCTTTAAGGAAAGCAGCAGATCATTTTCTGCAAAGTGCATAGAGGACGCACCCTTGGTGTTCCGCTGTGACAATGCTTGACTTGATCACCCAGCACTCACCGATGGCAAAGCACCATCCGCCGCGTTTGACGTTAACTAACACTAAGCGAATACACACTTCTCTGTTAAAAAAATGCACATTTGATGGCTCGTCTTCTCGCGAAATAATAGTATTCTATATTGCGCTCGTTTAGCGCTGCGTTACCAAGGTACATTCACGTCCCTAACGGCACGAGCGTATTCGGATGACGTAGAATTCTTGACTGGAAATTAACGAGCGCAGTGTTTCGAAGAGAATAAAATGCGAGAAAGGTGGCGGTTGTTGCTTGGGGCAAGGAACATCTCCAATTAAAGAGTGTAAAGCGATTGTGACCCTTTTGGAGTGCATAGAGGCGCAACACCAAGGCTCGCGCTTAAATTTTGCACTAGAATGAGGTCTCTCGGGGTCTCCAGCGTTCACCTGTGGCGCAAAAAAAAAAAGAACAAAAAAGAAAGGCGCTGCCCGCAATGCTAGCCTATAAGCGCGTGTTGATTCCTCAACGCTGTACAGTCGCGAGCAAAAGTTTAGACACCAACTGGTTGAACAAAATTCTTTGTCTCTTCAGCCTTAGTATGTTGGTTGAAATCGGAGTGGTGCAGACTAACTGCACTCGTTCTTGCCAATGAAATGCGTTAAAGCAGTCCCACACTGTGGAGTTGTGCTGTAGGAGAAATATTTAATTTTCATTGGTTCCGTGGTCCCTAAACTATTTGCTCGTGAGTGTACGTTCATTTTGCGTGGCTTACTTCGAACTTCAGGCAGACGCGAAGGTTGCGTACTTAGAAGTAATGAAAGGGCAACTTTTTTGCTCACCTTGAAAAAGGCCCTGAATATAACGTAGGGAAAGTGCAGAAACTGCCGCACAGTCTGTCGAAAAAAAGAAAAAAAAAGCGGGAAAAAAAGTTAGCTGCGTATGTAAGGCCGTCACTCGCGCACAGAATTTCGAGCCGTAGCCGATCACACGCCCTGCAACTAAATCCGAAATGTCTGTCCAGAAAGACCCTTTTGAATTTAGCGTATTTAAGTATCAGCTAAATTAAAACACCGGGAAGCGTACACGTAAATGTATTAGAGCCGTAGGCTTGTGCAGCGTTCCCCTTAACCGACACAGAAGGGGGGGGGGGAGGCCAAGTTTCACCGCAGCCTCTCCCCCTCCCCTCCTTCTTTCGAATCCCCTCGTCCCACTGATGTTCTTGCATTCTCAGAAAATTAAGTCGGTGTTTCATAAATGACAAAGCGCGCGGTCCCTCAGTTTAAGTGCACGCTGCATATATGCTGCCATTTTAACTATACGCAAACTAGAAAATTCTTGATGGTCCTTCACTGACAAGTGTTCCTTATAGCTGCGATAACTCTCGATAACTGGTGCTGTACTCTCGGCACTCTGATATACTTACGGGTGGCTCAAGGAGGATTCTGTACGGATTATCCTGCGAAGGAAAAAAGCAAGAAAGCTTTGCAGCAGCAGTGGTCAAGTAATCCCGTGAAATGCACGGTTGCATGGGCGTATCTGTCTCCGTTTACCTTCCAGGAGAGGACTAGTAGCTCAGCTCGGGGCATCGAGCCATTTGAGGCACCTCTTCGGGGATTCCCCTTGCTGAGCGACTCCTGTGGTGCAGAAGGGTATTAGGGGGATTTAGCAGCGATGGTTTAGCGTACGGTAACTACGGTAACACCGTACTGTCATGGTAGGCAAGCAGCCTTTGTCTGCGAGACCTGTATTAGCCACTTCGGTAATCTCATCACATTACCGCACGCAATGAGCAACTCGTGCTGCTAGAAAGTTTTCGAAAAGATTCAGAAAAGTTCCAAGCCATGAAAACTGTCGTACAGCAAAGCTGTAAGCGCGCGAGTGTGATAGAGCATAATCATTATCGTCATCATAATCACTTAGCATTAACATCATTTCGTTTGATTTATTTCGTTATTCACTCCCCCTCTGGTCACGTGACCTTCGTGATGCCTACACACTACATGAAAGAGCCACACTTTATTCCGTAATCGCACTTTTTCATAAACATCCTCCTCAACCTCCCTATCCTTGTTCAGCGCAGTGGCAAAATTTTGCTCGAAGAGTGAACCGCTGAGAGCGACCGGCGGCGCTGCGTCCCGAAGTGTCGGCGTACTTGTTATGTGCAGTGACCGCTTATACTGGCGTAGTATCGTTGTCCTACAGCGAAAACATGGCGACATGACTTGACATCATACTGACATCATCACTTGAAATCATATTCGATAATTTTGTCTTGATGAAATTAATGTAGCGCTGCAGGAACTAGGAAACATTGAAGTAAAACAGGAGAAATTAACTCTCAATAGAGATCCGTAACGGTACTAAAATATCCAGCACGTAGTTACTTTAGCCCTCCCGTCTTTCCGTGTACCTTTGTGTTGTTTAAGGCATCACGTTGCATAGGTACAGTTGGCGTCATAGGTTTAGAGACCAATAAGTGAGAAAACTTTGAATTTCCCGGCAGTTAGTGACTGTATTCGGTCGAACTGCACAGTGCATGTTGTTATCGCGTTTTAGAACAGTCCCGAAATCTAAATTCAAAGCGGCCTGCCGAGGCAGCGGGAATATTCAGCTTTTTCTCGTGACTCATGGCCCTCAAATTTTTTACGCTTACTGTAGCATTGTCTTCAAACGCTTCATGGTTTCCACGTAATAGTTGCTACGAAATAGGAGTATCATTTGAAAGAGGGAAATCGATTGGTCGTAAAGGAATCCGCATAAGAACGGTTCAGGTAAATTACGATGACAAGCATTAACAACAGCGTTACAAAAGAAAAAACGTCACATGGTCACATGCAGAAGGCGAAAGCCATCTTCTTCATCTTCTTTTTCTTTGCAGTCGATTGTATTGATTTGCTCCGATTTCTACGCCTAACGTGGTTTCGTACTGCCTCCGGGATCGGAGGCGTTGCAAGCTCTCTGCTCCTCACGTAGTTTTGCAGTGCCTCCGAGATCGGCCCACCTCTGACCAATCGACGATGTTATGTCATGACGAAAATCGTGTATCGCCATTACTGACGTCACGGTGACGTCACAAAAATTGACGATCTGTGACGCAACGATGACGCCATATGACGACGTCATCACACGATCATGATTGTTACACAACTTCATGTTTTCGAGTTTGACGAGGCATCTAAGGCTTTCGCCTTAATAGACCTACCTTGTCACCTTCTGGCACTACAGTTTTTGTCCGATGGCTATTGGCTGTAGCGGACGGCTGCTTCGCGGCACCATCGTCCAGCGTAGCGTTCGCTGCGTCGAGCACAGGCGGGGCGGCTTCAGAGCACAGGGCCAGTCCCGCGCACAGGGACGGTGCAACGGGCGCGACGTCGCTTTCTGCACGCGCAAGGCGCGAACATTACCTAACATACGTTAAAGGCACAAAACAATACCCAATATCGCCATCTACGGTATTAACCTCTTCGACTACCAAAGCGAAAGAGGAGCGTTTTTGCGTGCCGTCCTACCAAACTGAATCAGAGATTTTGTACAGTGACGCCACTCAATGTTGGGATAAGCCATCAGCGTCAAAAACTTTCCTACCAGGAAGGGTCCATTGCTGCACAGCATTCCAAAAGAAAACAAGTTGCTATGTTCATAGGCGTGCGAAGGGTTCTCCTTTGGGGGGGGGGGGGGACCAAGCTTGAGCTTAGCGCCCCTCCTCCCCTCCTTCCACCCCTTTTCTGTTGCTTCTCACAGCGGCCTGCCATTGGTCCGCGGCTTTCCGGCGTAACCGTGTGAAGTAAACAGTTATTTGAATGTAACATCCGGAGCCCTTGGTCGCGCCATTATCGTCAAAGAACCCGCGTAGCCATAACCCTGCGAATTAAAAAATGACTTGAAAGATCCGACTCAGTAATGGTATGGGGCAGAGTAGACGACCCCCTTTAGATGATTAGGGGGTGGCGCGCCCCCCTCCCCCCGTCCCCCGTGCGCACGCCTATGGCAAACGTTCATGTCAAACAAGCTAAGGTCATTTCAGCTCAGAGACGCTGGCATGACGTTAGATTGAGGTTGAAGGTCAGATTCGCGAAGCCAGGCGTTTTCTGGGTTTGCACCCGGAGGAGTAGCGCTATCGCTTCTCTGAAAGATTGCTTCTCTGAATCAGCGCCACAACACGTGTTTAGAGTAACAGAGAGCTGAGCTAGTTGGTAAGTATTCATTCTAAAAAGACAGGGCGTGCCAACACGGACATAAGAAAGAAGTCAGGACACCACAAACGCGGCGTTTGTGGTGTCCTGACTTCTTTCTTATTTATCTCCGTGTTTGCACGCCCTGTCTTTTTAGAATGAAGACGTGTTTGTCGTCGTTACGATACGCAACAGAGAGACATTTCGGAGCCTCCGTGGGCGCGTTCCTTCGAATAACGCCCGTGTGAAAGCTGCCCAGAGAGGCTGAAGGGTCGCATTTCAACTTACGTTAATGAGCAACGATAGGTCGCGAGTAATTGGCTGACGCGAAGCCAACGATGAGGTCGGCGCCCAGATCGAAGTAGTGCCACAGGCATCCGGCGTCCAGCAGCTGTGGAATCTTCTGCATACGCAAGACGGGTTCGCATTAATGCGGTGATATACATCAAATACATAAATACACAATACATAAATACATAAAGAAAATCATACGTTGCCGCTATCGTTTTCCTTTGCACGCAGCGAACCGTGGAAAGGAAAATGATAGGTGTAACCTTAAGGTGCAAGAGGAGAGCAGAGTGGGTCAGGGAACAAACGGGTGTTAAAGGGACACAAAAGAGCAAAACGATTTTTCTCATATTAGTAAAGTACTCTTTCACGATACCAAAAACACCACGCTTGCTGCGAGAAGACGCTTAGTAAACGAGAAAACGCACAAAAACAAAATGTGTGTGGCGACGCCACCTTGAAGTTTCCGCACCATTCGCCGTGACGTCACATGTTTTGACGGCGCCTACTAGGGACTACGTAGTTCCTAATCGGTAAAAATGAAGTACATTGTCCTCTGAGGGGGCCATAGACTTAACATACCAAGTTTGGGGTGATTTTGTTGAGCCAATGGCGCCAAAATACGATAAATACACTTTGAAATTAGTGACGTCACGCGTGGACATTTCGGCGCGAAATTTAAAAATGAAACTTTGAACTTGATTTTCTGTTCTATTAACAAACCTATGATGGCGAAATTAAGGACATTAGAGTTCTCAGAGCACGATTTATCGATCTAAACCTATTCATTGTTTCCTTTAGTGTCCCTTTAAGAACGTCTTAATCGAAATCAAGAAATGGGCACGGGCAGGGCATGTAGCGCGTAGGCAAGATGACCGCTGGTCATTAAGAGTAACTGACTGGATTCCAAGAGAAGGCAAGCGCGCGAGGGGGTGGCGGAAAGTTAGGTGGGCAGATGAGATCAGGAAGTTTGCGGTGATAACGTGGCCGCAGCAAGCGCAGGACTGGGTTGATTAGCGGAACACAGGAGAGGCCTGTGTCCTGCAGTGGCTGATGATGATACATAAAGGATCGCATATTTAATCCATTATCCTTTAATGCTCAAGTGTACTGTGCACCGCAACGACATCGTTACATCATTCACTGTCATCAAATACTTGGATTCTGAAAGCGTCCCAAACTTTTTTTTTTAGTTGTCGTTGCATTCGAATAGGAAAACTTGTAGCTGTGGCCAGTTTTACTGCGTCTTTTTCTTCCAAAATAAAAAATCCGGCACCCCTACGTACTCGCGAATAACCGCAAGAACAAATTTACGCGCGACATGTACGACTCAATAACAAGAAAATTGGAGGCGTCCCTAATCCTTCCCTCAGGTGCCTGGTTCATGTGGCCTGGTGTATTCCTTTGGTTAACTTCGTATTTTGGCGCGCTGCCGAAGCGAATCTCGGAGGCCACGTCGAAAGAAGCACGTGGTTGAGATCTGCTCC
This sequence comes from Rhipicephalus sanguineus, assembly GCF_013339695.2. NCBI lineage: Eukaryota > Metazoa > Arthropoda > Arachnida > Ixodida > Ixodidae > Rhipicephalus > Rhipicephalus sanguineus. The sequence continues at coordinate 130,705,485 of NC_051181.1, read as the reverse complement.
GCCAGCTGCCGCAACCATCCCAGCTGCTTACAAGAAAACAGTCTGGTCTTCCAATGAACTCATTCAATTAACTTTCAATAATTATTGCGAAAGCTAAATTGGTCGTTATCTTAAATAAACTCGTGCTCCTATATCATTGTGTCCAGTATAACTCTTACTTTGAACAATAACCATCGATTTCTATTTTTAGAAGGCTATTTCTGAATATGCGTAAAATCGGAAGTGCTCGAGCGTATGTGCTTGGAAAAGAAACGATAATGTCACTCTGTGCTCGTGCCGCTGCTAATGCAGTTCCAAAATTACCAACGAAAACACAGAAAAACGTATCGACCAAAAATGCAGGGAGAAGCACTGCAACTGAAACTCACGCTGATGCAACCGCCGAACATGAGCACGTCGAAAAACATGCTCGCCCCAGCCAGTGCAAGTGTGATGTGGTCTGACGACTCTTGGTTCACTGCAAGCATGACAGGAAAATTGTAAATTTCCTGCTGTCGCAGTTTAGGGCACGCTTAGCGCCACATGTGGCAATCTGTGCTCCTCTCTTTGTCTCCGCTATGCTCCTCTTGCCATATTCATAGTCAGATTCGCATCGAAAGTCTTTATTATCTTTTGTTCATGCGAACATCTCATAGCATGAAGAGTTCTTCTGCATGCTGTGTAATGCCTACGTTTACCGATAGAACTCGCACTTTACCTGTGTGCTGCGACGCTTCTGTCTACTGCCCCTCTCAGGTGCAGACTTTTTTTGGGATAAGGTACAAAGTTTAAGTTGCAAAGTTTAAGGTACATCGTTTAAGGCACAAAGCTGAAGGTACAAAGCTAAGGGTACAAAGTTTAAGGTACAAAGTTTAAGGTACAGTGCTTAAGGTAGCAAGCTTGGGATACGTTTGGGACAATGTTTGGGCGCTGTGTCCTTTAGACTAGATTCACATGGCGGTACGGTATCGCCTAATCAGCAACGTAGGTGACTGTGACGTCGTGTGGTTGCGACAGATTGCGTGTCAGCGGTTTACTCCATTCATGCCACACGATTCGGTGGCACATGGGCCACGTGCGCCATGGCTGTCCGCAGAATTATCCTTCTATTCGGGTGAACCCCAGTTTAACCACTACCAGCCACAGTATTCCCGACTGACTCATCACTGATGTCGTACACCGATTCGCGCCTGTAGTTTCGGATCTTCTCTTTTGGTGGAACATTTACAATGACCTGTTGCACAAAAATAAAGTTCAGGAGCCCTTGCCCTTTCGTTAAAATGAGGGCAAGCGAGTCTGGACGCATGTGTGCGTGACGTACTATTTCTCTTTCTTTCTTTCTTTCTTTCTTTCTTTCTTTCTTTCTTTCTTTCTTTCTTTCTTTCTTTCTTTCTTTCTTTCTTTCTTTCTTTTCTGTCACATTGCGCAATGCTCCCCCCTACCTGTTTCCTTCCTCCATGCCGGGAATTGGACCTTCATTCACGTGCTTAGCAGCGCAGCACGTCAGTTGCTACAGGCAACAGCGACGGTCACGCGTTCATATCTAGGCAACAATGAAATGTGGCAACGTGAATTGATAAGTTACCTCGATAAAAGATCAAATTGCCATATCATAAATGGCTGATCACCGACAAACCCACGATCGAGAGAGTATCAATCCTTAGAAAAAGGCGCATACGAATGCGCATGTCACCGGCGCACTTTCGAGGGCCGCATTTCCGTACGCTCGCCGACGGCAGGTTTTCCTTGCCCACGACGCCACCGAATTCTGTGAGTTCTAACAAGCTTCGCCTAAAGAACGAACTGCTAACCTCTGCTCAGCTATCGACAAGCATCGCTCGAGCAACGTACCGAGCACGCTCACGTTGTGCACGTCCGGAATGTAAGAGAACCACGGCTGGGTTTTCAGGAACGCCTTGATTTCGGGCACGAGCACCATGGACAGGTTGAAGCTGTTTATGAGCTGGGAAGAGCGAGAAAGGCGTAACCCACACTCTAGCAAAAGAAAGGGAGTCAATTGACTCTTTCTTTTGCTAGACATGTGACTCTCCATTGTATAACTGACTCTCCTTAGAGAGACACGTTGACTCTCTTTGGGAGAGTCGCGGGACGCACGACTTTACAAAAGATAGTTAGCGTGTCTCTTACAAGAGAGTTATACATCCCACGACTCTTCTAAGGAAAGTAAACGTGTCTTTCTAAAGAGAGTTATGCATATGTAACAGTCACATGTGTAGAAAAATGGAGTCAAAGGACACCTTTTTTTCCCTTAGCCCTTTGAGACGCTATGCACACAGTTGTGTACACCACTTCCGATTTGCTATTTGTATCGACTAGTGGCTAAGAAAGAGCAAGATACATTTGAGCGTTGGATGAATTGAACCTCCTGCATAACGAATGTGTCTCGATTTAACTTTATATTGCAATGCACTGTTGGAGATGATCACTTTGCTGAAGGCACCACCATGTTCGACGAGTCGTTCGACGTGCCGCTTCCTGCGGTCCACGTCAAAAGCATAATTTTTCTTTGATAAAAATGGACATAACGAAAACAATGTTGCCCTATATTTCTAGCCTGAGATTTCATTCTATTCATGCAAAAACAGAACAGGAACGATTGGGGAATAAAAGGATATTTAATTACGATTAAATTAGGATTACTTACTATAACACATATAAATGAAAGTAATATGACTTTACTGTTGTTGCAATGGAATATGGAATGCCTAGAAATAACGTTGTATCGATTTGACGAATTTACAGACAGTTCTTCATAGGTGGCGTCTGAAAGGATTAGAGTGCAATTGTAAATTGTGTGAGCGGACAAACAGCATGAACAATTTACAATACAATTTACAATACAATACGCTCATACAATATACAATATGTTGCACCAACTGACCCAGTAATACCACCATCTTGAGCGTAACCCAAATCTGTCATTCGCGCAATACTGCTGCATGCATCGGAAACAGTTTGTACTTTCTGCTAACATAACGTCCTGCACGTAAGCGTCTTCGCACCATGACGGGGCACCAATGCTGCAACGCTGGGCAGGTATAACCGAGTCTCCCGTTCGTTTGGGTTAGATCACATATCCTAATACATAATTCATCTACCCTTCGAGTCGGTTAATCCGTATCTGATGGCTGAGGACAGAGATAGATGGCGAATCGACTGTGCTTTGATCCGAATCGGTCATCCTTTTAGTTCAAATGTCAGGTCAAGCGTACGCAGGATTTATTTTTTTTTATTTCGCACCAATATCCTCGCGCCAGTTATAAAGACGGGAAGACGAGTCAAACCAGATGAAAGTGAGAATCGCATCGATTTCAGTGGCAGTTCAGCAGCTCTACACGAGAAGCAATGCACAACGTACAGCTTAGCAAACTCTGCTGGCTGGACCTAGATTGAACAGTTATACTAAAATACAGCTGATTAGCCTCCGCGTTGGTGCAGCGGTTACGGCGCTCAGCTTCTGACCTGAAAGTCACGTGTTTGATTCCCGCAGCGGTGGTCACATTTCTATGGAGGCTAAATGCCAGAGGCCCTCATTATAATATTGTGGTTTTCGCACGTGAAACCCCAAATATTATTTATTATGCAGCTGGTTGCACCGTAGACCAACACGGAAGGATGCTATTGCTCTTAGGGACGAAGCGCACAGCGCTTCATTGGAGCCGTACATGTCCTGAACATGTTACAGACAACGGCACATCTTGAAAGAATGCCATTCTTATGTAACGTGATTGTAGAGCAAAAGTCCACCTCAGTCTGGTTTGGTCAGCCAACAGCGCCTTGAGAGAGGTATTTCCTAAACTTGCCTATTAATATGACTTACATGGATTGCTTCAATTCGTACACGTCGATCGAATAAATAAGAAACAGGCAATTAGCATTTCGAGCAGAAAACAGTGCAACCTAGTGCGCGATTACAAACTTCACTTGACGATACTTAGGTAGGTCTCGCGTCCAGGAACATAACGCGGAACGCAGTATTTTTTATACAGGAGCTAATATACATATGACAGGCCATTTAGAAATTTCATTGCAGAAATTAGAGGTGGACAATCCACTCAAGGCTAAAATTAGCATACTGAACCTCAATGCACAGAAAAATGAGCCTCGATTTTTCATGTTGCCTCTACATAATTTGACTAAATATCACGATAAAGCGTTTTTAAAGGTTAGAGCCGCTACTCTGTGATAATTCCAAGGCAGCAACTTCACAACCAGGTCAACTTACCAGACAGACGACAGTAAAAATGGCGCTCTGCCTCAAGGTGACCGTGCACATGTCATGAATCGTCTGAAATAATAATAATAATAATAATAATAATAATAATAATAATAATATAATAATAATAATAATAATAATAATAATAATAATAATAATTAGTGAAATGCGCGAGATAAAACTGACACGGTCTACTTGCTTATTGCAAAGCGCATGCATCGAAATTTAGGCAGCCACCCTAAAAATAATGTATGGGGTTCAACGTGCCAAGACCACGATAAGCTTATGAGGCACGCCGTAGTGGAGGGCTCCGGAAATTTTGACCATCTGGTGTTCTTTAACGTGCACCTAAATCTAGGTATACACGAGTCTCGAGCATTTCGCCTCCATCGATATGCGACCACCGCGGGCCGGATCGAACCCGCGACTTTCGGGTCGGCAGCCGAGCACCGTAACATAACACCGAGGTGGACAAGCAGCGGCCCTCCACGAACAAGTAACGATCCGACGCAACTTTTGCCATCGAGTACAAATATGAAATTTCGGTCGCATTTTAACGTATACAAACGCGCTAACTTGATATTGCAAAGGTGATATTTTTGGTTGCTTGGCGAGTCTTAAAGTGACGTCATACTCTCATTCATGTCTAGCTTTTTAAATCAGGTGTATACACCGGTAACACGTAGCTCAATCGGAAGAGCGTCAGGCGCGTACTCCGAAGGTTGCAGGTTCGGTCCCTGCCGGCTGCAAGTTGTCTTTTTGCCCACTTTACATTCGTCACATCTATATCGCAATCACTACAATACACTTAAAAGAGTACAATTAAGGTCTCTTATGCTGCGTTCTTTGGCTTCATTATCTGCTGGTTTTCATTAAGGTTGTGTCAAGCAAAGAAAGGGGCCCTCAATAATTGCCCTCTTCTTTCATTCGTATAGCAAAAGTGACATACCTGAATACTCTCCCATGCAGACCACTTAGCAATGAGGCGTTGCGATGAACATAGCTCGGCGTTCCATCTTCATCTCCTTTACCTTATCACAACACGTGACCGAACAGTGCTCGTATGATTATGATGATGACAGTGATATACCCAAGTCACATGTCACGTACCCCCCATGTGGGGTAGACCAAGATTCGCGTAGCTGCATGAACTTCCAGTTAATAGATTGAAGAAAAAAAAGGCATAATGATAGCAGTTTAAAGATTGAAAACATAATGAAGAAATTATGAGTGTTGTGCAGTGCGCGGTAATTGGCTTTCTTTTTCTTCTTCTGATCACGACGCACGACGCCATACTTCGGAAAATAAATTTCGATTCTGCAATCAACCTCAGAAACAATATCAGAATTGTGTGACTGCGCAGGAGAGAAGGGATTCATGACCGAGCTCGCGCGCCTGAAACTGAATTAAATAAATAAGTAAATAAATAAATAAATAAATAAATAACTAAATAAATAAATACAAGAGGAGAGGGCAATGCAGGACAGGAGAGCATGTCGAAATAAGATAGACATCAGCAACAGAGATAAGTGGCAACAGCGCAGCAGCGGTAGAGTTGAAGCAATTTTATAACTCTTTTCTTTTTTCTTTTTTCTTTTTCTCTCTCTCTCTCTTTGATGGGGTGATATTTTACTGTTTTAATGTTTGTATTTTCTCTCTCTCTCTGCAACGTGCTTGCACGTTCCAGTCCATCGTAGTGGGTAGGCGCCTTTGCTTAGGAACAAGAACAAGAAGCATCAGCTACCGTCCAAGCGCATTCTTCCTAAGTGCGCCTCTGCGAAGTCTAGCTCGCACCAAAACTTACTGGTATGCAACCGAAGGACGCGCTGTTAGCAGCACACGGAACGGCCGCTGGTCCACTGCCGAAATTTTCGAGCAGCGTGCATTTTATTATCGTTTACGCTTATTAAGCGCTATGGTAGCGTCTCTCGAAGCACTGTGCCTCGCTCTTTTCAAGCGTGACGCTATTAGAGCGCAGTAAACCCCAGATGCATAGACGTCGGCAGGATTTCGTCTTGAGAGTTGTAAACCGGAAGGGGGGGGGGTTGCTGTTGTGGCTTGAAGGACAAGGGGGGGGTGCATCTGCCCCTTTTGCACCCCCCTGCCGACGCCCGTGACTAGGTGCGTTTTCGTAGCCAGGCTCAGTTGGAGTTATTGCGCTGAGTGACGTCTGATCAGCGCAGCCCTCAGTGTAGCGCGGAAGGCCAGTGTTAGGAGCAGTGGGCGAGGTGCTTCGAGTCTTTGCAGCGAGTTGGCAGTCGTACATGCGCCCACCAATATCAGCCGAATATGCCTAATAATACGTACACCAGCTTAACGCACAATCTGTCCAAGGGAGCGTGGAGATGAATGTACATATGCACTGCTCGCAGGAGCACCCTGACATGTGCCACGCCTCTTCGAAGGAAGCAGCCGCCGTCGCCTATCGTTTGCATGGTAAGCTCTCTTTTAGAGTGTCCTGTCAAAAATAACTTGCGTTTTTCCTCTGATATGGTCGGAAAAAAAGCTTATCGGGGTTACAGCCCGTTGAAACAGTTGAAATTTCGCAACAAAACCGCAGTTACTGCCTCATCGTTCAAAATTACATTTTCCAGTGTTACTTGCCTGTTTTGTCAGGGGGAAAATTTTTCAGAAGTTGTTTTTGTCTGTGCCTATCGTAATGTCCTCATCTCACCCTCCAGCGAGCTATCGAAGGTGTCCGCCTCGGTGGTACAGTGGTTGCGGTGCTCGGCTGCTTACCGTTCGATCCCGGCCGCGACGGTCAGCATTTCGATGGAGGCGAAATACTGGAGGCCCGTTTACTGTGCCCACCCCCTTCGAAATTTTTCAGTTTTGCATGTGTATATATATACGCACACTTGCAAATGCACGCACGAAGATACGTTGAAGTATGGTTGAACCTCCACCCCCCCCCCCCCCCTCGTTCCGAAAAACATTTCTGGCTACGCTACTAATCTGCAGGTCCCCGTGTACTGTACATAGATGACGAATGTTGTAGCTAGCAGCATCTGGTACAGATCGGCATCCTTTGTTGCAGTTCATCAATGCTTTCAATGTGGCCTACGTTCTGGTGCCCGAAATAGAAGAGCAGCTCAGGAGGCAGTCATGGTTCGCCTATGTTCCGGACGTACACGACCTGAGTGGCCTTGGTAAGTTGTTGGTTTGCTGAAACCGCTATGGGGACGAGGTTGACTTAACCCTTTCAGACGCCACCTATGAAGAACTGCCTGTAAATGTGTCAAGTCGATACAACGTTAGTTCAAGGCACTGAATAGTTTGTTGCAACAAAAATAATGTCATAATATGTTAATTTATGTGTGTTATAGTAACTAATCCTAATTAAGTTGTAATTAAATATATCTTTATCCTGAAGGCATTGATGCTCTGTTTTGGCACAAAAAGAATGAAATCGATCTCAGGCTAGAAATATACTGCAAGTTGATTTTTGGCTATGTCCATTTTGAGCAAAGAAAAATTATACTTTTCACATGGCTCGCAGAAAGCGGAACGTCGTACGACTCGTCGAACGTGGTAGTGCCTTCATCAAAGTGACCATATGCAACAGTACTCTGCAAAATAAAGTTAAATGAAGACGACTTTATTATGCAGGAGGTTTAATTTATCCAAAGCTCGATATATCTCGCTCTCTCTTAGTCCCTAGTTGATACAAATTGCAAAAACAAATGGTGTACACAGTTGTGTACATAGCGTGTCAAAGGATTAAAATGGGATGTTCACACTTAACACCTGCCTTCGCCATCTTCGTTAAGCAAGTCCAGCAATCTGGGACATCGACTAATGCGGCAAAGTCGACCCTAAGGGGAACCGCTCGGCGTAACTGTGTCGGTAGCGTTTTGTTTAAAATAGATTACTATGCCATGCCTCATTTCTTGCAAATTGCACTTGAGGTTCTTAATCCCAACAATGCTCTCAGGTTGTACATCGCGATTAGTTTTTTTCCCGAGACACTTTTGAGCATCCATTGAAAATTCATGGGGTAATTTTTGAAAAGTTACTTGTAGCGCAACGATCATTTATTCGCTAATTGCACTCTAATGTCATGTACAGTAGGACGACCTTTCTATGTGTTTGCAATTTGGTGCGATTACGCCGGCCAGATTTTTTTCTTGAAGAGGGGTTTTTTAACAGGCATTGTGGCAAAGCAGCCCTACAGGGGTAAAAAATTGCCTGCCGCTAAACTGATCGGAAAGTACGCGTCGATCGCTTTAAAACTCTGGAAAAGTGCCGAGATGTGATGCACATCAGCACCATGACGTTAATGGAATTAGTAAAAGTAATAATAACGATGAATCCGACCATTTATTTGAAACTTATAAGGGCAGCTGTTAGTGTAGAAGCACATGTGTAGTATACATGGTATATCAATGTATAGATTTATCGATAATGTGATCGATCACAATGGCATATAAGGGATTTGTAGTCTTTATTGTTGTCATTAATTAGTAATCAAGGTTAATTATCGTCAGATTAATTATTTGCAGCCTAGTAGTCATTACTATTAGTGTCAAACGAAAAGTATCCGAGATGTCAATATAGATTTTATGTAACAGCGCTGATTTAGTAATCATAGTCTTCGTCAACATGTTATTTCATACATCCACTGCAAGACCAAGTCCTCTGCTAACGACATCCAGTTTTCTCTGTTCTACGCGAGCTCATTCGACATTATGCCTGCGAATTTGTTAGCTTCATTACGCCACCTCTCCCTCGCCCGTCCTCGACGTAATTTCCCAACCATGGGTACCCATTCAGTCGCTCTAATTAATTGGTAATTGGTGGGAGGGTAAATATTAATGAAGTTATTTGGAGGGTCGCGTTCTATTGCATCAAACGATACCTGAAATAGCAATCAGAAGTTTCAGTTTATTCAGGGTAAATAATTAAAAAGGAGATGGCACATCATAAATGAGAGTGAATAAGAATTAATCGGCAACAGGGAAGCAATATTGTACCCTTACCTATAGCGTACAAGCACTCAATAGTGATAGTCAATTAAACAATCTATAACTCGGGGAAGAATGCGTCAGATGACGATTAGCGGAAGAACATTTGCGATTGTCTGTGATTCTTTCTTTACCCAATAGCCTATAGCCTTCGACTGTACTTTTTTTTCTCATCCTGCGCTCGTTCCTATAATTAAAATTATAAATAAACTGTTACGATAGACTCCTAGTCGCGTCCTTTAGTTAATCATTGTGAAGCAGATACCCAAATTAAATGTGCTCAATTATACGTACGAAATATAATACAGATGTAGCCTAGAAATACATTCATACATTACGTCTGCAAAGCAAGAAAGTAAAGAAATCTTGAAATCAGACCCCACCGCACTCTTGAAATCAGCGAAACTCAAATTTAGATTGAAGGTGTATTGTCTACCGACGTGATACCTATGGTTTTTGTTTTTTGTTTTTTTTAATCTTGCGTTTATAAAGTTGTAGACGTCATTATCATATAAAAAAAAGTCGCCCGCATCTTCCCACGGGGGGAACTCGAGGAAATGCGTCGCAGAGTGGTGGGGGTATCGCGTGAATGTTGCGTAATTGGGTATGGTTTGGGAATGCTTAATTGTTACACGATGCGCACACCAAGTACGACTTGAACGGCTCCAGCGTGCACGGAGTTCCGGGTCCGCAGCTCGCTTCAAACGCTTGCGTTCAGCGTCGTATGCTCGTCTCTTCGCAGCCTTGTCTTCTGCGTTGCTTGCTGTTGTTGACGCCGACGACAGTGAGGGTGGGGTAACGTTGCCTTCAACGAGTGGTGGGACGCTGATTGAAGGTACTGTTGCTTCCATCGCATCTACTCGAGTCAAGCAAAGCGTCAAGTCAAGCGAAAGCCAAGTAAAGACGCCCTTGACTGAATTCCGAACGCGCGCTCCGCCGCTTATATACACACCGCCAGCGTTCGATCGAGAGGAGGGAGGGACGGAGAGGAGGGAGGGAGGGAGAGGAGAGGCTTGCTGCCGGCACGAGACGAGCCGAGCATGCGCAGTGGGGGTGTGGACGGCGCCGTCGACGCCGCAGGTGCGACTAAGAAATGCTCCGCACTTAAAAAGTGCTTGCAGTCCATAGAGTACCCTAATAAATCTTTAAATTAGCCTTTGTACGACCAATATCGATTTAATTTCCAAGGAGCGTGTGTGTTGTGACGTCATAACACAAAATGTCGTCTCGTGGAAAGAAAAGGTTGCAATATTTGTGCACTCGCCTCTGGTTCTATGCTTCTCTTAGTCATGTGCTATGCTGCTACATCGTGTGTGACAATAATTGTAGCAGCGCAGCAGGCAACGAAAAAATAGGTTGTGTTTTTTACATTAAGAAATCAATTTTCTCTTCTTTTCTCTGCAGTGGGCTCTCAAGCGTCGAGATATACCATGCTGACCCTGGCCGTAATAAGCATCATCTTCGACGCGTTCATATTTTTTGGCTCAATGAAAGTGAGTCCCGAATAATGAACTTCGTATGACTATGCCACACAGTGAAACATTCAAGACAATGTTACGACTGATATGAGAGTCGTCATGGCTTTTACCACACCTCACAATAACAAAACAATTCTATCTCGTAAGCGCGTGCGTGCGTGCGTGCGTGCGTGTGTGTGTGTGTGTGTGTGTGTGTGTGTGTGTGTGTGTGTGTGTGTGTGTGTGTGTGTGTGTGTGTGTGTGTGTGTGTGTGTGTGTGTGTGTGTGTGTGTGTGTGTGTGTGTGTGTGTGTGTTTGCGGGTGCGTGCGCGTGTGTAGTGTGTGCGCGTGTGTATGTGTGTGCGCGTGCGTGTGTGTATGTGTGCGTGCGTGTGTGTGTGTATGTGTGTGTCGTTCCAATAACTGACGCATGCATACGCAGGGCATTCCCCAACTGCTGGACTCCGGATGCATATGGCACTACTGCGATCTCGGAGTCGATTTCATTGTCGGCATGGCGTCGGGCAATTACACGAGACCCCGTGTCTTTCGCGTAAGCCTTTGAAGCCGTTCGCCCACGTCGATTTTTCCTCGCGATAGCGCCTGACACCTATTTCTTTCCCCAGTCACTCGTGGTGCATCTTGCTTGTCATACCTGCCTCCGAGATTTGTGCAAATCTTGCGCTTCATTCTCCACTTAGATGAGAGCCCTCCAATAACTACTGAAGGACTTTGGTGACATGTTGTATTCATTGTTTTCGGAGGTTTGCTGTTCTTGTATTATGTGTCTTGTTGGTATATGTCTATAACCACGCAAAAAAGTTGGGGAGGAGGGGGAGGCGGGGGTAGGCTGAAAAGAGGACGTAAATTTGCGCACCCAAGTCTAGCATGCAGAAGCCATTTCTCTCCTAGTCTGTGCTAGATGGCACCACGATGCGGCGCCGCAGCAAAGTCACGTAGTATCCGGGTCTCACGATGGTGCTGATTATGACTATTATAAGAACACTAATGCATCAAGTTACACAAAAAAGAAGAAAAAACAGATGAGTGTTACCGCATCGTATGCAAGAGACATGTGCACTTCCTACTGAAAGGCCGTTTAGCCGCAGTTTTGTAAGAGAAACCTCTTGTTTGTTTAATAGTTGGTTAGTCACTTTGATTGATTGATTGATTGATTGATTGATTGATTGATTGATTGATTGATTGATTGATTGATTGATTGATTGATTGATTGATTGATTGATTGATTGATTGATTGATTGATCTTTCATCAGTCATGCATATCAACACAAAGTACGCTATTTACCTAACTTGGCTATGCAGAAAAGAACAGAGTACGTCCCGAAACCACGTCACGCATCCGACAACGTAAGCCTGACACCACGTGCCCCGACTCTCGGTGTTGCCAACACCACGAACATCGCGGGCAGCGGCAGTGGCAACGAGAGCAGCCGCCGGGTCCTCTCAGCGAAGGACCAGCAGGATAAGCGGGTATGCTTCCACTGTTGTACAAGTAGAAAAACAACTCTGACAAATAACTGGTACTGAATGGAAACAGTGCTGGTGGTACAACAGTTGATACAGCCGAGGTTAGGCAATAATAGCTAACATCCACCGCCATTTAGCCAAGACGAACCATCAGTAGCCAGCATTAGTCGGTCGCTGCAGAATTAGCAACCATTTAGCCATCTTTAGTGAACATTAGGTTGTAATAACGAGTGCTGGATGATTGTGATAAAATACAGTAGGGAAAGGGAAGTGGCTGCAGCGCCTTGCAGATCGGCCTACAGTGTTTCGTCAGAAATTGCACATTATCATACATCGTTACAGAATGTTAGAGAACGTGACCCAGGAAAACACAATCTAAAAAAAAATAGTGCTTTTCAGTCACTTGCTCTGTCCTGCGATAATTCGTAGTCAAGCACAGACCCGAAAAGGCGTTTATAAGGAACCTTTACAAAGTGCCGTGACTTAGTATATAACAGGAGACATCGCTGCCCCTATTCGGTAATAGGAGAAGCGTGCAAGAGCAAAGTGTACGCGTACCTGTCGAACAGTGCCTTCTTAGCGTTCCGTTATTTCGTATGCAGTGTTCCTCGAAGGCAATAAAATGCTCATACCTGAACAAGGAGCGCAATGAAACGGCGACACAAGAAAGAACAGGAGACGACACAAGCGCTATCTTCGAACTTGTTTGAAGATTGCACTTGTGTCGTCTCCTGTTCTTTCTTGTGTCCTTTTTATTGCACTCCTTGTTCGAGTACGAACGCATACACACTCGCCCAAGTTTCATTTCTTGTAATCGATGCAATGCACAGGACGAAGACAAATTTTGCCGCCATAGCAACCTTTATAAAGAGCCGTGTTAGTCAGACGTGTACTGTCGGATGAGAAATGCCCAACGGCTCATCGTCGTCTTGGATGGCGGAGCATAATTGGATTCACGGGCGTCGTTCCGTTTCTTTATCACTAGCTTTACTTTCTCTTTCTTGCTAATTAGAGCAGCACTCAAACACATGTAGCACGCGCAAATTTATCTTGTGGTACCTTATTCAACCATCCTGCTATGAAGGCTGGTCATGGAAGGCGTCAATAAAATTTAAAGCGTGTCCCGGAACAGAAGGGGCTTCATATGATTTCTGAATGCCACTTATTATTCGATATAAGAGCTGTATTTCATGCCAATCATTCAGAGCGATTAATCTTTATTATAGGGATAACATCGCTTATTCACGTGTAGCAGATGCTTCCAAGGTTTCCAACCGCAGCCAGACTCTTCTAAAAAAAGGTATTAGACAGAAATCAACTTCGAGGCCACAGAGCTTAGCCAACTAGATATCTGCGGGATAGTTTATAGATATCTCACTGAGCTCAAAACATGCGCTCGTATTTTGCGAAATCCGTAATCATACAGCATGCATGTGTGATGTAGTACTTTTTTTTATTTATTAACGGAAACTACGGCGCAATGTTGGGAATAAGCAAGGACTGTATAGCTTCGCATTATACGACCAATCCTAGAGTTAACGGCGTTTGAAGGGGGAAAACTGAAATAACTTTAAAAATATGTCCTTTGCACTTACGTGGACACAAGTACACGCACAGAGCGAATGATAAAAAAGAAAGAGAGAAGCTGAAGATTAAAAAAAAAAAACGTGTGCAAGCAACGTACTGTTTTTCGTATTGCAGGAGATACTCCGGAGAGAAGACTACGCCTACGACGAATCAGCGCGGTCAGTGTCTGAAATACAGGCAGCCGATGACGAGGACGAAACGAAGGAGGTAAGACTCACGAAACACGGAAGTATAGGCTGTCTTTTTGTTTTGTTCACGAATAATTGGGCTTCTAAGAAATATTAAACAAATGGGCAAAACAAATTATCACAGGCTATAAGTTCTGGAAACCTTGCCGCACATGAGGCCTCTCTCGTGACCATATAGACGGTGCTACTTGTATATGGGCTTGTAACCAACATGGCCCGTCACACGAACTCGGCGTCCAACTCAAGCGACGCTCCTCTCACTTTTAATTAGAAATACTTTCTCTTTCATGGACGCCAGATATATATAATTCTCGGGGTTTCACGTCCCAAAACCACGATCTGATTCTGAGGGACGCCGTAGAGGAGGACTCCGGAAATTTCCATCACCTGCGGTTCTTGAACGTGCACCTAAATCAAAGTACACCGGCCTCTAGCATTTCGGCTCCGTCGAAATGCGGCCGCCGTAGCCGGGATTCGATCCCGCGACTTCCTATAGTCATCAGTCGAGCACCATAGCCACTAGACCACCGCGGCGGGTTTCAAGGTCACCAGTCAATGGAGCATAAAAGCATAAACACTGCATGATAATAATATTGTTAAATATGGGAGGTTACGCGTTGCGCAGAACGAAAGTAAAAACCATTGTGCCCATCTGACTGAGGTGTATCGCATTTAACCGCATCTCTAAAGCTTCGCCTGACGTGGATTTTATCGTTGGTGCAGCATACTTGCATAAATGTTGCTCTCGTTTCTTCACATTCACTTTAAGTGTTATTAAAGGAGTGTTATTAAAGGACTGCCTTTGTTCTTGCAGAAAATATTGATCGCCGCTTTCATGGAACCACCCGTAAGAAACTGAATTATTAGACTATCACTTAAACGTCACAAATTGCCGGCCTGTAAACGAACGGTCACTGCGAAACCAAGTAAAACAGAAATCGTAGCAGTTACTGGACCTTTATGCGTTCGACACGTATAAGTCAGACTTGGCAGTAATTAATTAATTTAATTAAATTACTTTTTGCTGTAATGAGTAATGTAAATAACTGCTTTTGTAGGTTGGTAATCTAGTAATGCAATGAATTACTTCGAGAGAGTGATTTGAGAAGGATAAGCTTATGCCTAAAGAAAGAAAGAAAGAAAGAAAGAAAGAAAGGAAGAAAGGAGGAAAGAAAGGAAGAAAGGAGGAAAGAAAGGAGGAAAGAAAGAAAGAAAGAAAGAAAGAAAGAAAGAAAGAAAGAAAGAAAGAAAGAAAGAAAGAAAGAAAGAAAGAAAGAAAGAAAGAAAGAAAGAAAGAAAGAAAGAAAGAAAGAAAGAAAGAAAGAAAGAAAGAAAGAAAGAAAGAAATGTTTACATGTCAAACGGAAGCCCGAATTTGTGCACTAAAGGACGAACAAATGGGGCTACAGACTGTAAACAGCAGTATGTCAAATTTATGTGTACACAAATCCGCAGGGGTTCGATTATTTTTTTTTCTAGAAGGTGCATGCGTTATAACCACCTGTTGCCGTGAATTAAAGAAAACCAGTCTATTCATTAGAAACTTAGCCAATGTGTATTGATTTTAGCCTTTCTCTCGAGTACAATTTAAGATGCGAGGAATCAGTCTGCTCACGTATGCCCTCGCCTCATCTTGTCGCAGACGGTACGGCAGTTCCTCCACTTCGGCTACGTCGTAATGCGGGCCGTTGTCAAGGTGAGAAAACGTGCACGCTACGTGACCTGCTTTCCAAATCGGAAGGACGTAACGTACAGTCGGCCTCAAAAGTTTATAGACCACGAGACGCAAGAAAGAGCTGCATATCCCGCTGCTTCAGTAGTCAGCCTTGAATTTAGATTTCCGGCCCGTTCTCAAGCGCGCTGATCTTTATTGTTGGACGTCAAGCAATATAAGTGCATAAATTTGCGCACTTTCCGTAGAAGCTGAAATGGCAGTACATTCAACGCGCCCTTTTGGAATCTGCCTATTGACTGACGTCGCTTAGTGCTTGAAATGGGTATAGAAAAAAAAAAGAACGTTCAAGTTTGGACTAACCTAAAACATACCCCATCTCACTTTTAAGTGTAATGACATGGCTATATGTACGAATAAACTAACAACGCATCTCTTCTCAATTATTTGACTTTTTTTTTCTTTTCCAGTGCCAGAAGTTGGGAATAATTGTCCTCATAAGCCGGATGATGAAGCAAGAATCTGCAGCGAAAATTCAGCGCATTGGTTGAATATGTTGCGCCTGAACCGTTCTTTATTTTATTTTTTAATCACATCTTACCTGTGTCTCTACTGGCTGATACATTGCCTACTAAACTGTATACTCACGCCACTACCTGCCTCTCCTGGCTGTGACAGCGCTGTGTGTGAGCTTTGCGCAAACTGTTTGCTTCCACTCAATTCTACCACATACATCCCAAGTGCGTAATAATATTCTAGCTTACATTTGTTCTTCACTCCGGATACTAGAGATTCCAGAGCCGTGAGAGCTTATAGAGTTTCCTACAACATGAACTGTGGCGTTGTGGTCGTTCAGCCACTATGGGAATGATCGGTAGTACATGGATTTGCCTAGTGTTCGTGCCTGCGGCTTCGAACGCACTTGGTGCTTTGTTCATTGTTGTGTATTGGCTTTTGTTTCGGATTAAAAAAAAACGCCAGGCCTGCGCTGAAACCGCAGCACAGTCACAGCGAAAGCTGGAAGAGCGGCGTTTCTAGAGCTCGTTGTAAGCTCTCTTGGGGCTGCAATACAAGTAGACTAGAAAGGTGCCCACTACGCCATAAATCACAATTTTTGTGAAGTTGGGAAGCACCTACTAAGCCATTATTCGTCATTCTGCGGAGAAGCGAAGCACCAGCTACACGTCTGTAAGGCATTATGTGCACTTTGTTGACGCGACGACTGATGACGATGAAGAATTATGGCTCAGCCTTTTGTAATGGGTTGGAAGCTTTAAACGGCCCACCAGTTATGTAATTTGCATTGCGTGACGCCCGCTCGCTATTTCCCTCTCCCGTCATGCTGTATAACATACGTTGACGTGGGAGAGAGACGGGGGGGGGGGGTGGCGAAGAACTTTACTGAGACCCCGAGGAAATGGATCATGCGCTCATGGGCTTCCTTGGCAACCAATCCAAGTGCACTTGCGAGGAACCCACTACGCTATAAAGCATTGTAATTTTACTGAGACCCCGAGGAAATGGATCTGCGCTTATAGGCTTCCTTGGCAACCAATACAAGTGCACTTGCGAGGAACTCACTACGCTCTAAATCATTCTAATTTTGAAAAGTGGGGCAGCAGGTACTGTGCCATTTTTCGTCATTTTACGGAGATCCGTGGTACCTGCTAAACGCATGTAAGGCATTATGCGCACTTTGTTGATGCTGTGCCTGGTGACGACGAAGAATTATGGCAGAGATCTTTGTAATGGGTTGGAAGCATTTCACAAACTACTCGTTGCGCAATTCGCATTGTGTGACGCCTGGTTACAGAATTCGCGTTGTGCGACGCTTGCTGCTTATTTTACTCTTCTACCACACTATATTGCATATGCTAATGTGGTTCCTTCCCGACATGAAGCCTGTATAGGACCTTTTTGCAAAGCAGTTTCAAGCACGGGCATGGCTCAGAGGTTGAATACTGGGCTCCCACGCAGAGGGCCAGGTTCGAACCTCGTTCCATCTTGGAATTTTTTTCTTATTTAGTTTTTTTTCTTATTTCGATCGATACTGGTTACGGACACCGGCGGCGGCGGCGGCGGCGGCGGCGGCGGCGGCAGCGGCGGCGGCGGCGGCGGCGGCGGCGGCGGACAACTACGGCGCCAAAAACGGCCGGTGAAATGATCTCATAACAGCTTTCGCTGTAAAAAACGGCCCGGTATGAGCCTCGTGAGCCGATCCCCATCGGTGAGCCTAAAAGGGTCAAGGTGGTGAAGCGCGACTGCTGAACTTAGAATAACAGAGAGCTGAGCTAGTTGGTAAGTCTTCTTTCTTGTGTCCGTGTTTGCACGCCGTCTTTTTAGAATGACTGCTGAACTTTTGCTGAACTTCGTCTTGCGACAAAGCGGCTACAGTTCACACTGAGCCGAAAGAACGAGAGACAGATAGACAAAGCTCTTTAATAAAGAGCAGAGAATTCTGCCGGCCTATATAAAGGCGCCTCCATACTACTCTGTATAGGGGAAGGGGATTGAGGACAGCAAGGCCCTAGGTGGAGGCGGGCAGGAAAAGAAAAAGAAAATATGATCATGGTATGTGCATGTGACAACGTAATGGTTGGGATGTAAGTCACTTTACAGTTTATCAGTTAAGTTAATGTCTTCGAGGAACCTGAGCAGAAATCTTAAGATTTTATGTTGCTGAGAAGGAGGAGACACGAAGTTTAAGCAAATCCGTGTACTATACCCATCATTCCCACGCTGGCTGAAGCTTTACGCGTTGCAGCTGCCATAGACACTAGCGCCAGATTTCCCTCTAGTGCACTATCACGAAACTCTGTGAGTGCTATGCCCTTCAGAACAGTTGCGCCCCTTTTGGAGCGCTTTTTTGTCCCGCCACAATAATATACGCGTGTCTTTCCTTGCTCTTAACTCTGCTCTCTAGGTGCTTTCGGATCATGAACGACGCGCGCGCTATTAGCGTGACGTAGCACTCCTACAGAAAAGTGACGAGCGCCGAAGCAGGCTGTGTGACGCTTATTACTGTGGGAACCCACAGCATCACCAGGACTGAGCTTGGTTAGCTCTCCCTGCATTGCGAAAAGGGGGGAAACAGGAGGGAGAGGTTGTAGGAATAATAATTTTCGGTGTTTCACGAGCTGAGACCAGGATATGATTGAGGGCACACCGTAGTCGGGCACTCCCGATTAATTTCGACAACCCGGGCTTCTTTAACGTGCACCTAAATCCATCTACACGGGTGTTCTTGCGTATCGCTCCCATCGAAACGCGACCTCCGTAGCAGGGAATCTAACCCGTGACCTCGAGCTTAGCAGCGCAACACATCAGCCTGCTAAGTTGCCATGTGTCAGAAAAAATTGCGAAGTAATAAGAGAGAGAGAACATCTTTATGTAGTGAAATTGTACCTTCGATGGGGAGGTGACTTTCTGGTGTTATCTGACGGCCACCTCTTCAGCTTTTTCCACAGCCAGGAGTTGACGTAATCAAAGTTGGCACTATAACAAATACTTCATATAAGCTGTAAGAACAATAACCAGCGGCAGCGAGAGGATGAAGAAGACGGGATACGAGTGCAATACAGAGTCTAAAAGAATTTCTAGTTAAATTCTGACTGCTTTAAACATTTCATTACCAATAATTGATACATCAATTCATTATATTAGTTAATTATAGCTTCTACGAATGACACCCTAAAGATAAAAAAAATCACAGCATATCCACGGGGTGAATGATGATGAGTGGGGCGAAGCTACGGAGGGAATCATCTGTAAACCGTGAAACTCTTCCGTGAAATGCGCCCAGTACATAATATAAAGAGCGTGAAACATCGTGTATATATTAAACATCAAACTTTTATTGTACTGCTGGTTTACGTGGTCCCTTCATTATCACTTGTGATCGGTGAAATGCAAGGAAGAAGTCCGCTCCCGAGCGAAAGAGCGCCAAGAGCGACCGCATTCCCCGCTCGCCCTGTGCGAATTAAAGGCAAGGCTAGAGGGAAGACAGGACGCGCGTTCCACGACGCGAGGTCGGTAGCATGCCCAACGAAAGCCAACGGAACGCGATCGTGCAAGTGCTCCGGCTTCGCATCGCCTCATGGTTCCATTTAGCGTCCCAAAACCAAACATATTGCTCAAGGTGTGCCTTGCGTTTTTCGTAGAAATAATTTCTTTATCATGTACATTAAGACGAAAAGTTGAAAGCTCACTAGAGTGTATCGCCCGCAAAGTATGTCTTTAGTGTGATTTAACTCTCGTACGGCAGGGTCCTCGCGCCGTTGCCGGTCCACCTCGCCCGTTGACGATCGGGCGAGGTGGCTAAATACAACTACTACTACTACACTTTAAGAAAAACATCTGGCGTTCTTTCGTTCTGCTTTTACAAAACATCTGGCGTCTTTCGTTGGTTTATTTCATCAATCAACGGCGTTCTGAACAAAATTTTTATTGTTTAATCACGCACAGGAGAAATCTCACCAGGCACTACCTTGGAGGT
The DNA here is from genome assembly GCF_013339695.2 of Rhipicephalus sanguineus. Classification (NCBI taxonomy): domain Eukaryota; kingdom Metazoa; phylum Arthropoda; class Arachnida; order Ixodida; family Ixodidae; genus Rhipicephalus; species Rhipicephalus sanguineus. Next base: position 130,685,418 of record NC_051181.1, on the reverse strand, counting down.
AAACAATGGCTGCTAATGGCAATGAGAGACAGAAGAAGTCGGCTTTTAGCTAACACTTACACTTCTACTTCTACTAACGTTTCCTACTGGAACATGCCAATGGCTGCTAATGGGGAATGAGAGACAGAAGAATTCGGCTTTTAGTTAACGCGCACGCTGCGAATTTTTTATTGTTCAACAACGCACAGGAGAAATCTCCCACCGGCACCACCTTGGAGGTCAAAGCGTAAGACTTGTTACTCACAACTACGACCACGACGACTACGAGGGACGAACGGGTGCCGCCTTAAGGAGCTTCGCCCCTAATATTGGCAAAATTCACCCACTACTCGGCCAATTCCCCTGCATTGGGTATGAGCCATGCTCGGAGGAAAACAACAACGCGGCACGCGCCATTCGCAAAAGAGAGCAACATAAGAAGAAGAAGAAGCTTGCCGAGCGCCGTGTTCTGAGGGCCGTCGCTGCGAAGTGTCCCCTAAGAAGAAGCCGCCTCGTAAGTGAATTGACGGCCCTAACTAAAGCGTGTCTCGCGCATGAAGTACACAGAGCAGTCGCTCAATAGTTCTTGGGTGGGCTGGTTGGTTCATGTACGTTACGGCAGAACAGCGAAAAATACGGGACAGTGAAACACACAGGAGGAAACGCTATGTCCTGTGTGTTTCACTGTCCCGTATTTTGCGCTCTTATGCCATAATGTACAAATCAATGTTTTTATGACGGAAGCAGCGCACGTTGACATAAAAAATACACTTGTAGAATAGACTAACACAAACACTTTGTCCATTCTATGAGTGTCGCCCTTGTTTCTATGCGCGTTGCTGTATTTCGTCAAGACCCTAGTCCCTAGAAGAAAGAAGAGGGGAAAATCTAGGGACTTTAGTATTTCTTCATGACTAATCAAGTAGCCCACTAGTAGGCCTTGAGCAGTGTTTGTTAGCCCTTTGTTCGTTTCTTTCGGTGATACTATTTTCGTCTTTTCTCTTAATGCAAGCAGTGTTATTCTTCAAATTTACAAATCCGGATGCGAGGTCGACATTTATGACCAAAGTAAAGCATGTGATAAGTGCATGTCCACGAAACTACACGTTTTGCGCATAAGAACGAAATTTGGCGCATATATACAAACAGTTTCGATCCTGCAGCTTTCGAGGTACAGAACCTAACACATATATAGGCCATCTGTTTGAAGACGTACATTTAATAATACTCGTACTATAAACGACTTATCGCAGGCGATTCCCGGCATGTGCCGCATTTCCTCGAGGGAAGCCATCGGCGTCGCTGCAGCCTGCCTGGTAAGCTAGTAAGACGAAGTCACCACCGTGCTTAGCTTACGCGTGAATAACGCAAACAAACATAGCGAGTTTTAGTACGACGTACGATGCGTCCGTAACGGCGTTGTGCACGTGAAATGCGGCCGACGCACTCGGTCAAATCGGTGGGCCTAGCTGCTTCCGAATTGGGTATGCAGAGCTTGGCGGGCTGTAGCGCTTGCGGGTTTGGAGCAGGTACTTGAATACCTGCCTGTTCCGCCACAGCAGCGCCACAGGCGCGCTACGACAGTTTTCGAATGCCCTGAGCAATTAGGTAACTTCGCAAACGACGTTGCTGTGACGCAGTTGATCAATGCCTTCAACGTGGCTTACGTGCTGAAGCCTGAGATAGAGCGACATCTCAGGAAGCAGTCCTGGTTCGTCTATGTTCCGGACGTACACGACGTGAGCAAGCTTGGTGAGTCACTGTTCCGACGACTTGGTGATAAATCGTTGAGAAAGAAATGTCGCTGGCGCCAACGTTCCGACGAGGTCGACTAATTGTCTTCGTCATGGCCCTGATGAAGACGAGTCCTCAAGCCAAAACGTTGGCTTGGGCACGCGTTTGAAAATTCGAATAAGAAAAAAATAATAATAATAAACAACGATCACTTTAAAGGGACCGACAACTGACCAGAACGTGCGAGTAGATCGTGGTGGAAATAAAGAGACAGATTCAAGCATCATTTTCGCGATGTTAGTACTTATACAGTATATCGCTTTTAAAAGTAAAAAACCGGTACGTCGCGGAGGAGCCTTGAAGCTGGGTTATCAAGTCGTTCTCTTTGCTGTACAAAAGTATAATGCTTTCATCTGCACAGTAATAACTGCTGGAAATTGGAGTATGTGTGTTGTTATCCATCGCCGCTCTATTCTGTGCTGCTTACGAGGTAAAAGAAGTTGCACGCTAAGAAGCGGCGCTGCCTTAGCGGCAAATAGTGGAACATATCGAACCGCGGCACATGCGCGTGGAGCGCACGCATGCGCAGCACACCGCCGCGCACAAGCACGAACCGCTCTCGCGCTCACCTCCCATTGTTTGCAATATGTGTTGTGTGTATACGACTTCGTAGTCGCAGCAGATTGAAACAAGAATATGTTTCGCAGCGTTTTCCACGTTACCATTCCGTGATTAGACACTTAAATTTGACCGGTAAGTTCTCCGTTGCGCTAAAGAAAACAGGTGCCATAAAAATTGGTTGTCGGTACCCCTAAGAGAAAGAAACGAGGGAGTTCAAAACCATCTGCGAACTTTATTCTTCGACTTCGACAGAGCGCTGAAGTAGCTTACAGAGACACGAATTCTCAATAGCCTTTCAGTTAAGTTAACAAAGTACGGTATTACCGAACCGCTTTCCCTTTCTCGCTCAGTGGCGGATCCAGATGGGGGGGATCGCTTCTGCCCTCTCCTTCAGTGCTTGTTGTCCACCTCCTTCGTCAGATTTCTTCGGCTACCACTGCCCAAAAGGGGTAAGGATAATGTTGTCCTCAACCCCCCCCCCCCCCAAAGTAGGCACCTGGATCCGCCCCTATTCTCGCTCGCTGTGCTTTAGCCGCTCCCACGGTTCCAGAGACAGTGCGTCTCCCTAAAGGCAGCTTCGTCTTGAACAATGCGTAGACTGAGAGGCAACAATCAGGCGTGACAATATTCCCATAGTAACTTTTTGAAAAAAGCATTTGTGGAGTTGCGGTGCCTTCACTAAAATTACGAGCGGCAAAAGCACAACGAGCGAGAAAATAGGAGCAATACCGTACCGTATTTCCGTTACTTGCTAAAAGATTATAATGATTAAAAACAGTCCAGTTCGTAAAATTCTCAGTAATACGCGTTTTAACACACTTCGTGTCTCTCTGTACAGTGGGCGTCGAAACGTCGAACTACATCGCGCTAGGCCTGGCCGGAATAAGTATCATTTTTGACGCCTTCATCCTGGTCGGAACCGTCCAAGTGAGTTGAAATACGGGTGGATATACCACGGAATCGATCATAACGTAATGCTTATGAAAAGAAGGCGGCATAAATGTCTATTATTCTTAATAGTTTTATGTCATGGTTCACCAGGAATTTACGCACGTCATTTCCGTCACGGAACTGACATCACTAATAAGGCACACGGGCAGCTCAGAAAGAAATTGAGAAAAAGAACATTGAGTGACCCGACCACGGAATCGAACCTCCTGCTCCACAACTTTCGAGCCCAGAAGCCGGGCGCGCTGACCACTGCGTCTTAATTAAGACACATGTCGTACATTGCCTCTTTGATCACTTTTTCTTCCTCCGTGATACAACCACTTTTTGTAACCACTTTTTCACGAACAAGCGAGTGCTTCATGTTGCGACGACCGTGTTGCGGTCATGTGCAGTACATCCCCGAACTGCTGGATTCCGGATGCATATGGCACTATGTCGACCTCGGTGCCGATATCATCGTCGGCATGGCGTCGGCCAATTACACGAGGCCCCAGGTCGTGGTGGTAAGCTTGGCTCCTTTGCTAAAGCCCGTTCGAGTTTTGACAACTCTTGCAAATTTGCGCACGGTTTTTCTTCCTTTTCAACGCTAAAATTTTGTTAATGGAATAGCAACTCACTTAAATATGTAAATTCATCACCGGCTGTAGACAGCAAAACAATTAGACAAAGAAGGCAAAGCTTGGGCATTACAAACAGCTAAGCGTAGTGCGTATATAGTAAGTGTTGGAAACAGTGTCGGCGACATACCGAACCACTGCGTTACTCTATATGAAAGCCTATGCGCCCCAGGGGCGTAGCCAGAAATTTTTTTCGGGGGGGGGGGGGGGGGGACACCTCCTTTATCTGAAGTGGGGGGTCGGGCAGGCAGATATGATTGTCATTTTGGGCTCTGTATGCCATGGCAAAAAAAAAAAAATTCAGAGAGGGGGGGGGGGGGGCATGGGCCCGGTGTGCCCCCCTTTCCCCATCCCTGGCCACGCCACTGATGCGCCCATCCTCTTGGCTCTTTCTTAGAGTCATGGGAGGAGCGACTCTCCAAAAGAGAGTTAACGTATATCTTTAAAGAGAGTTATATCTGTGGCAAATCAGGACTTTGCAAATGAGTAACAGGTAATCTTTCTAGAGTGTACAGTGACACCGTAAGCACACGTAAGGCATATAAGATGTATAGTGCAAACATACAGGTGAACGAGCATAAATACGGATGGACTGCAGACTGGCGTCCGAGTAAAAAAAAAATTACACCAGTTCCACCCAATGTGAAATCTGCAGAACCAGCGGAGCTGCGGTTCTCGTGTATTTCCATTGTGATTACGACTTCGTCCGTGACCTATAGATTTGCTGTACATGGGGCTCCCTTAGGAGCCATATAAAGGAGCCATATACGGTAACCTAGAGTTAATATATATGCCACCTTTAGGAAGCAGAGTTGCGCATAGGTCTGGCTAGCAACCACAGCTATGCGGTGAAATCGCACTCTGTTTTTGCAGGCGACATGCCTACCGTGTCGCCGATTAACAGTTCTAGCGCGTCGAAGATCGGCGATAAACATTGGCTGTCGATGACTAGTGTTAATTCAGTTCGCTGCAGCGGCGGCGTCGAGAAATGCAAAAATTGGCCCGAGCGTCAGCTTCTCCGCAATGCATGGTTGCTAGCGGTGTTTGGAAGACAGATGCGCAACTGTGCTACCTAAAGGTAGCATATACAGTAACTCTGCGGTAACCTAGGCAGTTACGCCATCTATCAGTGTATCTGGTAACTGGAGTGTGTCATCCAGCGCGAACACTCAGCTGTCCTCAGGTCCCAGCCCTAGAACAGCTTCGCTCTTAAATATAAGTAAACGGGTGCTCGCAGCCAAGCACAGGTACTGCAATCATCGTTGCCCGCAATTTGGATGACGCAGCACAAAACCAAGGTCGCCAAAGCGCCCACTCACAGATCGGGCTGCGCGGGCGTGGGCCTGTGCACCGAGACTCCCTCCGCTCTCAATGCAACGGACATTGTGGAGGATGATGGGAGAATGCCGCACGGCGCTAACGACAGCAACCACCGGACAGCGTCGACAGAGCGCGAAGACGACCAGGTGGGTTTCATTTCTCACACATGCAGCGATGAGAAATCGCTGAACAGGGAATCTGGCTGGAGCCAACGTTTAGTTTAGACAAGAGGTTCACTATATAAAAAGTTTTCAGCGCGCACAAAGATGTAGCGTAGGCGCGTGTGTGCGCATGCCCACGCGTGCCAGTAGGTTGGGTCTTCAAGGACCCCTAAATCACCCAGAGGTCGAAACTTAGTTGTAGTGCTGCGGTTGTGCACAAGTCTACAACGAACGCGCAGCCGCGAGAATTTTTCCAAATGGTGCCATAATAGCGGAGTTAAGTGCATTTCGTTCGCTCCTTCCTCTCGCTCGCTCGCTCGCTCGTTTCGCTCTTTCCTTCCCTACGCTTCGTTCGTTGACTCGTCTCTCTTCCTGGTCGAGTGTTCCTCCTCACCGTGCGAGGAAGAAAAGCAGGGAGCGTGCGTTCCTGCAAAAAAAACAGGTTTTTACTGCTGCTGACACGACCAGAGTCTCCTGGTGACGTAACTACCAGTGCTGGGGATACCGAAGGCCCAGAGAGGAGCACGGAACTTTTTTTAGGTGCGAAAGCATCTAATGCTCGGGGCAGTGTCCGTTCTGCGGCGTCCGCACCCATACTGCGCATGGGCCAACTCTCCCCCTCTCCTCGCGGGAGGAGATGGGGTGGAGGAGGTGGTGTGAGCGCTGCCTCCGCTTCGTTTCTTCTCTCCCGTTTCTCTATCTCCGCCACAGCTGCGCGCTCGTATATAATGCGGCACGCGCTCGCTCCCGTTGCACTCTCCTTGGCAACGGCGCTGTGGACGTTCGCGAAGCTGAACGTAAACGGCAACGCCGGCAAGCGAATCTCGAAGCTGCGAGGCTGCGAAAATGCGCGTTCGCTGTGCTTCCGTCATTCTCTCTCTGTGCAACGGTGTGCGAAACGCCTTGAACAACGTCGACGCTAGTTGCAGCGGCAGTGCCACCGCCGCGGAGCAGAGGAAGGCTCAAGAAGCCGAACGTAGACGTCAGCGTCGGCAAGCGGTAGTTCAAACGCCTCGACAACCACTGTCTCATAAGTCACATAAGAGAAACGGAAACTCGATGCGCACCCCCTCCCCCCCCCTGATGCTTTTGCATCCCACCATAGTTGCCCGGAGGGGGAGATGATGTGTAATTTTTTTTTCGTAGCGTGCGACGCGTAGCGCTGCCGCATTTGGCACTGCTGATCGTGATGGCGTTCTAAGCTCGATGCGCGCGTTTACTTGCGCGCGTTTACATATTGTAACATATGTCGCAGGTGGTTTAAAGGCCCTTTAAGAGAAGAAGACAAACAGGCGATCCTTCCCTATACGTCCTTGTTTGTTGTCTGCGCGCTGAAAACTTCCCATAATGAATTCCTACCAACTCGCCCGGTTTTCATTACATTTACGACAAGAGGTATTGTCAGCGCATCGCCTAGAGCGAATGCTTCGACAAGACTGCTTGTCTTCGTCCGGGACAGGACAAGTTGTCTTGTCTCACCAAGATCGAAGGATGGTTCAGGGCGCGCGTTGACCTAGTCGACGTTCTCGTTACAGGCACTGCTTGTAAAAGAGCGCTCCGTTCATCCACGCGCAGCCGTGCATCTGTTTCGAGCTGGAGCAACAGAACATATGTCTCAAACAAAAGAAGAGGTACGAATGCTGAAACTCAACATCAGTGTGTCTTGCTTCTTAGTGTAACGAGTTTGCTGAGACCCTGTTGATGTGAGTAATAACAATAGATAAAAAGTCGCAGTTTCGCCGCGAGAGCGACGCAATAAATGCGATAGCAACAAAGTTGAACGTTACACGAAGTATGGCTAACAGTTATGGCTTACCCGATAGGATCCGATATGGCTTATCTCTAGGAAACGCTGGTAAGGGGTACGGCCGCTCCATGGAGCGAAGCGCTCTTCGCGTTGTATGTCGCTTCAACGCGAAGTAAGCGATGAGAGCAGAGCACGCACAAGGATATGAGCCGTCTACTGATTTCACTAGAGATAGCGCGCGCAATCCCGCCCTTTTGATCAAAGTTCGCAGTTGTTGCCCGAGAAACGCTGCCCCCCTCCCCCTCACACACACACACATCGGTTCTTAAGTGGGCTAGTTGTTTCATGAACATTGTGGCATCGCAGCGCAGAAAACAGGACAGAGCGCTGTGTCCTGTGTGCTCATCGTCCCGTTTTCTGTGCTGTCCTGCCGCAATGTACAACACCGGCACCCTTCATGCTCCTTCGCCCGACGGAGCTGGCCGGCGCGTTTCATGGATGGATGGATGGATGCTATGAGCGTCCCCTTTATAACAGGGCGGTGACATGTCTGCCACCAGGCTCGAAGAAAAAAGAAAAAAAAAGAAAAAAAAACTTCCTTGTTTCAAGTTGGTCTAATACCTTATCTACATTGATTAAATCTATGTTATTATACCAAAAAATATAAATTCACGGTCCATCTCTCTGGCTCTTAAGGCTGAGTGACCTTATTTTTCCCCATTATTTATTTTTGTACTTTATCTCTAGTTTTCTGCCACCAGAGTTGCACGTGTCACCATCATCTCTGCTTGAGCCGCGCCCGTCTGCGGCCTTCGCAAGCTCTCGCTGGCACATCGAACATACGACGCGCAGGGCGATGTCATCGATTTGGACTTTATGCGGCAAAAATGCACCTCGAGTGTTCATAATTTAGAGCACTGCAGTGGCCCGGGCCCGGCCCGGCCCACGGGCCGGGCTGGGCCGTCCGAAGCGTTTTTCGGTGGGCCCGGGCAGGGCTCGGGCGTGAAAGTGCGGGCCCGGGCCGGGCCCGGGCTTGAAGCCGCGGGCCTGAGCCGGGCCCGGGCCGGGCTTGAAGCCGCGGGCATGGGCCGGGCCCGGGCTTGAGGCTGCGGGCCGGGCCGGACTCGGTAAGTCGGGCCTTCGAGCACACGCGAACGTTACGCATTGCATGGTCTAAACGATACTGTGCCAAGCTGAAGTGACACGTGCAAAGAGCTGGCTCTTAGTAAAGCTTAGCAATAAAAATAGAAAAACAGTTGAAGTGCTATTTTTTTTCCACCAGTATATATATATATTGGCACTGTATATTTTCACTAACGTTTCGTCTGCTGGACCAAACTTTGTCAAAGTAACAAGTACATCGTGGTGGGTTTCCTTATAAACACGCCAGATCACGTATATATATATATATATATATATATATATATATATTAACAGCACTAACAATGGGCTCGATCACGGTTGTTCCCATGGGAGGAATAAAGATTTCGGTCTTTTATTCTAGGTTGACACATACGGTACATTTCATTTATATTCCTTGGTATTACATGCCAAAACCACGATATGATTACGAGGCACGCCGTAGTGGCACCGGATTAATTTCGATCACCTTGAGTTCTCTAACGTGCACCGAAAGATAAGTATATAGACGGGTGTTCTTGCATATCGCCCCCATCAAATTGCGGCCGCCGTGGCCGCGGGAATCGCACCGGCGTCCTAGGACTTAACAGCGAAACAGATTAACCGCTGAGCAACCACCGCAGGCAAAGCAACATTTCGATGCATGTACACACCGGATTTTCCGTCCAATCGCCCGCTACAAAGCGCACGGCATCATTAATCATCATCATCAACAACTAATATCCTCTAGCGGGCCCGGGTCGGGTCTGGTCATGAACAAGCGCGCCCTGGATTAGTTTAGTAATGAACGCCCGGGCCGGGCTCGGGCTGGGTACGGTCAAGTACGCCCGGGCCCGGTCTTGGAACCACGGGCCGGGGCCGGGCTCGGGCTGGGTTCGGTCATGTACGCCCGGGCCCGGGCCGGGCCCGCGCTTGGAACCACGGGTCCGGGCTGGGCTCGGGCTTCATAAAGCGGGCCCGGGCCGTAAAATCCGGCCCGTGCAGTGCTCTTGTTCATATAATTGTTGTCGCAATAATAAACCTTATGGAAAGGATATCACTCATCCTTGTGGTTTGTTCGCACGCGTGTTTGCGTGCGGAATGTATTTTGATTTACCGTGCTTAATTTTTAAAGTGTTTCAATTGTTTCCTTGCAGAAAACTAGCCTAACCGTTCTCACGGAACCTGCCGTAAGTATAATTTATTTTTTGCGCTACCATAGCGCACTCCTGGTTAATTACCACCGAATTAAATTATGTGCACTACTAAGTGCAATTTCTTAGCAGGTGATTGCATCAAGCCCGGAAAGACGTGCGAATGGTCTTCACAATTAAATAAATGTGGAGTGTTGAGTATGGTTAACTAAAGATAAACTTTGATCAATACGTATGTCAAACAGCGCATCTAGAATATCTAATATAGCCGTATGCGAGCGTTGAGTATCTCCGCTAGGCGGGGGGGAGGTAGGGGGACGTTTCACCGCTGTGCCCCCCAATTCCCTTAGCTCATCCCGACCCGTTCCCACAAAGGCATTTACGATCAGAACGCCGTGCAAAGGCGAGGTATTGGAAGAAAGGGGGTTCGCCCCCCCCCCCCTTATCCCCACTATGGCCACGCCTGTGAGTGTAGCCTATATTGAAACAAAGGAAACGTATTATCAGTCATATTAAGTGCAGAAATCATGACAAAGGGAAATCTATTAAAGTGGACGAAGGAACATCTCGCTGCCGGTGGGAACCGAAATTCGAAGCTTGTGGGTTCCTGCACCCTAAATTGTGGATTCCCATGTGGTGGTGTACCTCAACATGTTCATTTAGACACAGTCTGCATGTATCGATGGTTGAAGTTCCGTAAGGTGTGCGTTGCTCGTTGGTGCCTCACTGTTCAGCTTTTAGACGAGCGAGTGCACCTCCCTCTGTTCTCTTACTTCGACGCAGACGGTGCGGCAGTTCCTTCACTTCTCTTACGTCATAATGCGTGCTGCTGTTAAGGTGAGTGGCAACTTCCAATGCTTGAGCTCTTACAGCCTAGATTTTTTCCCCTTAAAGAAAAACACTCGAATCGCAGTGAGAAATGCTTGTATGCGAGCTAAGGACTTCCAAAATCGCTTTCACGCCATTCCAGTACCCCAAAAAACTGACGCGGGGCTTTTAGCACAAAACAATCACGTGTTTGCATGGTTTTCCAGCAAACAAGTTCGAACTCGGCGGGTGAGCCGTTCTCTCATTTTATGGCAGCTTGCAAAAACAAGAATAATATATTTTTTTTTTTTTTTGTGCACCTGAATAGATGAAGCCGCGCGAGCTTCTTGAATCTTGAGCCCTTCTCGAAAGCACCGTGAGGAATACACTTCTCGCTCTCTCTTTTTAAAGTCGGCAAAGGTGACACGCCGACAAGTTTCTGCAATATTTTGCTAAAGCCAAGAGCGGTGGCGTAGCGGTTGCGGTGCTCTGCTGCTGACCCGAAGGTAGCGGGTGCGATCTCGGCCAAGGCGGTCGCATTTCGATGGAGGCGAGATACTAGAGGTCCGTGTACTGTGCGATGTCAGTGCACGGTAAAGAACACCAGATGGTCGGAATTTCCGGAGCCCTCCATTACGGCGTCCCTCATAACGATACTGTGATATTGGGAGGTTAAAGCCCAGATATTAGGGAGTTTTCGAATAGGGGCCCCAATCGTTTTAGGGCCCCAAAGAAATAGCGTCGAGGACACTGCGCATGCGCAAGACCCGAACAGCGTTTGAGTTTTGCGTTGGGGACGCTATTTCTCGAATTTAGCAGGAGCCCGAAAGCCTGCCTCAAAAGCTTTACGTCAAACAAACTTGACGGCACCCACTGAAGCGACGTACGGCTCTTGGCCAAGACTAGAGTGACCTATTATAGGAGGAACGAAAGAAGATGGCTCTTAAGGGCTCGTTTTCTTTGTTAGACACAATATAAATGAGAACTAACAGACAATAACGCCAAGGAAACTTTCCTTGGCGTTATTGTCTGTTAGTTCTCATTACTATTATAGGAGGGGTGTCCAAAGCGCCGCAGACCCTATTCGAATACTCTTAGCTCCTGCTTGACCCAAAGCGAGCACACGCAAAGCGCTTTGGGGCCCCTATTCGAAAATTCCCTGTTATCATTAAAGCCAAGAGCGGTGTTTGGATAATATGCGCTTCTTGCCACGGGGTGCCACAGTAGTAACACTAGCGCGCACCGGAATCGAACTCAAAATCATGACGCGCTTGACGCAGATTCTTTCGCCTTTGTCCCCCTCCCCCCATTCGGTGTAGCTTCCAGCGCATTCGTTGGAACGAAAGAAGAGAGAAAGCGCTTAAAGTGCACGACAAATCCCTGTAAATCCGCTCGTTCTTGACGGATCCGAAAAATTTTTGCGGCGATCGATTCGCGAGGAAATAAACTCCCGATACTGAAGTCCATCGATTATCGGAAAAGTGGTTAAGGACCCCTTTCGAGTGACGCAATGACATTTCTCCAAAGCTCGTCTTGTCAGAAAAGACTGCCTCATATAGACAAATTAATGTACTGATCGCTTGCACGAGGACTGTGGTGGTGTTTGAGGATAATAGTGCGCAGTCTTAATTTACACTGGCCTGTCAAGACAGTTGCTTTGCAGGCAACGAGCACCAACGGATAGTTAAGTACAGTGTTTACCCGTTCTGCACCTCGCTTTGTATCACCTAAATTTGGCACCAATAAATCATGTTCTGTAAGATCAAATACGATTTTTTTAATCGTTAGGAGGATTTTTAGAAATCGCCCCTTTCATTTAGTACAACGCAACTATGATGTTTGGCCATTACGTGCACGAGACATTAAAATGAATACTTGTAACAGGTACAGTAACTTCTGAATTAATTGACTTGCAGCCCTTATTTGTAATGTCTAAATTGTAGCCGATGACTTTGAATTAATATTCACTTAATTCGAATTCCGAGGTCGACACAAGTTTGAGGCTCTTTTCTCAATGTTTCAAACTAAGTGTGTTGTGTGCCACTAATTCTTCAGGTTCAGCGCAAAAGGCGAGCTTATTTTAAAAAATGTAAGTGGAACAGTACATCCTTACTGCAAGTTTGACATGACATCACTTATCTCAGGTAATGGTGCTAGCTTCAAAACTGGTTCAGGGTGAGTGTACCTTGTGAATTCTCTGGCTTTATTTCGCGTATTGCCATGTGTGCCAAACTGAAACTGATTAGCTAAGTTGTGGTTATTACGCAAAGTTGACGTTCTTCTTACTACTATACTGAAGCTAATCCACGGACCTTTGTTTATCTTGCAGTTTCAGAAGCTGGGAATGCTGGGCAGCTTGAGCC
>NC_051181.1:130641342-130672745 GCF_013339695.2 Rhipicephalus sanguineus | reverse complement strand
TTCTGCCGAATTTTTTTCCTCAAAAGCACCTCAGACTCAAACACATAGGCTGCAATTCACACTGCATGTTGTGAGTTATGGGTGCCATTCCCATAGTCATAAAAACCCTATATCCTTGCCACTTACACACAGCCACACAGTTGTGCATTTGGTATTCATCGCCAAGCAAAATTTCACAGCTCTTATTCTAGGGTTAAACCAAGTAGACAATCTTCATGCTGCTGCCACTCATAATAGCAATTCCTACCATTTCTTTTCCAGCTATTTCTGAGCAGCATTCCAGAATGTGCAGCTCACTGCGTGAACAAATACACTAGTTCTCCGATTTTGTCAAAGCTTCTTTGCGATCACTCACTAGTGAAACCTGCTGGAGCACAAAGGGGGCCAAAGCATCTGTAAAACATGTGAGCAAGCTCAGAGTAAGCTGCATGAAAAGCAAGAAATTTATTTTCGAAATGGTCTCCGAAAGGGCAACTATCTGCTGAGCATTTAGAAGTATGCCGTTCCATAGGGGTCTCAGAAGCGAGTGATACTGGCACAGTACGGCACACCACAGTTGCTCCATTAAACTTGCGGTCTGCTACCGGAGCATTTACCTGGACTAGCCAACTTGTCAGGGAAATGTTTGCTCGGTACCGACCCCTTTCGCCAACCACTTGTGCAGCCACTGAGCACTCCCAGCAACTTTCAGCGATAACGTATTCTTCAGTGGCACAGAACAAGGAGAAAGGGGCATATAGCGGACCTGCTATGATTCTCCTCCAATTTAGGAGGTGCAGGCAAATGATGCGCCATTTCGTTTCAACAAAACATAGTTGCGTTGCAATACCATTGTACTTTACGTAGCGCTGCATCTGTCACATGCTGCAGTCAGTTTGTGTTCTCACTTGCAGCACGTCAAGGTGCATTCACTCTGTTTGCGTGCATATGCAGCATATGTACCGTGCTTAGGGACTGCAAAAGCACTGTGCTTCGTCTGTGCCACCATTTGTACAAAATAAGACATTGCATTCTGGTCTAAATATCTGCAACATTTCATTTCATTAGGGTACTCCACTAGGTTTTTGCAGCCCACACTTCGTGGTCAAGCGAAATGACTGCATGATCTTGGTGAAAGTACTCTAGCGAGCGTTTGCAGAGAACATGCATGAAACGGGCATAAACATGAGAGAGTATATCCCTTTGCGGCATGGCGTGTACGTTTGTACACGCAACATACACTTGCCATTTGTGTGCTCTAGTGGCCATCAAGAGACAACGAACACTGAAAATGATGAAAATGATGAATTATACATCCTTGTTACCCAAAGTTCTTATATATTGCTTTGTGGGCAAAATATTTGCCACACGACCACTTTGGTGAATGCAGTACTGTGTTTACCAATACACTCGATGTGGGGCATTCCGGCAGGAATTTGAAATGTTTAAAAAATATTTTGGGGGAATGCTTGCCGTCAGCAGACAACTATTGGATTGTCATTTGAGTGGGCAATTGAATTTACTTTGTGAAGAAATATCGCATGGCTAACTGTAGAGTAATTTAATAATTATGTTGTAATCGCAATTAACTGCTACAAATGCACTATAATTATTCAAACATATGTACTCGCTTTAAATTTAGTCTCCAGAACCTTGGCATCAAATTGTATAAATTTCACACATTTATGGACGGTTGATCATAACGCGTGTCGGAAAGGGATATGCGCAACTTAGACATTACACCTGTGCATACGTTTCAAACAAGCTTCCCCATCACTTAAATTTTTGCACTTCTTTGAATCTGCCAGTCTTTAATATGCAGCGTCGCCTACATTGCCTTTCTGCTACACGAAGTCAATTTTTCTTTTGCAATGGAGTGTCTATTCACCCAAATATTCCCATAATTCCAAGTCGCAACATTGCGACGTAGCTATCGACAGCTGGTGGTGATCTGCAAGGAGACTTCAGTTTCAAATTAAGACAACTGTTTTCCCAACATTTGCACTTTCTAAATGTGATCCTTTACTCGTAAAGGTGTGCTTTTGAGGTTCATAAACTTGAAAAAACATCTTAAGTCTTATTCAAATATCTTTTTAATGTGACAGCATTAAGGAGCTCGTATCGCAGAAATTTCGGTGTTTGCGTCATTGCTTGTGAGCGGAAAATCGCGAAAAAATACAAAATAAAAATCACGGTTACAAGCCGGAATCAAACCCAGGCTATCTGCGTGGCAAGCTGGTGTCCTACCACTGACCCACGCCAGTGCATGGAACTATTACCGAAAAAACCCTATGCAGGTGTTGTGCAGTGCAAGGAGTCGCACTGACACCTAAAATTGCGTGGCAGAAGTGTAAAATTGCACCAGGTGTCACACCATCTGAAATGCACGAGTGGGTGGTTTAAAGGAGCACCCATTACAAAGGACTCGGGCAAAACTGATCATCATCATCAGCAGCGACAGCATCAACGAAGTGTGCAGATGAGTAAGTGCACATAATGCCTTACGGACATGTAGTGGATACATTGCTAATTCGCAAAATGATGAATTATGGTGTAGTGGGCACATCGCAACTGTACTTGCAGGTAGGCATTCAAGGATAGTTTAATATGGCGAAAAGTTCCTTTGTTCGTGACACGGCTGTGTCCACTGAGAAGCAAAGCCAGGCTAGCGAATGAATAGGCGATGAAAACGGGGCCCGATTACGCTGTCGCGTTGTACTTTTGAAGGTGAAGCTCAAGCATCCTCCAAGTTTTTTCCTGATCTGCAGACCCTTTCCATTAGAAACAGCATTCAAGCAAGCACGAGCACACCCCACAGAAATTACTATACGCTGTTACAACTAAAGAAAAAGTGCCAGCTCCGCCCACAGCCATTGCTGTCCCTCCCACAGAGAATGAGCATGAATGCTCCATCCAATAGTGCTTACTCATTTTCATGTCGTCTAGCACTTCACGAATGTTTGAGGTAGCCGACTTCCCCATACAGATGCACGTTTGTGTGGCTGGTGTTAGGTCAGAAGCTTGAACGTCCTGCTAAATTTTGTCAGGGACTCTTGACATAGTTTCTCAGCGAAACTTTTAGTAGTAACGCAAACCTTGACTCTTATTATGCGTAGTATTTACATTAGCCGAGAAAAAAATACTTCCGTTGGAGCGAAAACTATCTAGCACGACCGTTTTTCGGAGGTGAAATGCAAGCGTGCCACGGTTTTTGAATCGGAGGTGGCATTTTTTCTTAAGTTCTAACCCAGTACAGAAGGAACCTTGGTGCTATCGTTCAGCAACCAAGGTAGTAAGGGTTGGTACATGGATGCATGTACAGCGCCTGTCATTCCGATGTTGGCCGAGCTACCGTACTTGCGTGATATCTGCAAACAATAGTGTTGGAGATCTCCCTTGTAGTTTCACAGGCATGAATATGGCACGAGGACTACAATGACCAGGCATGACTGTGCTGCACATTCAAAGAGCTTTTATTTGGCTAGAGCAACAGAAAGGGGCAGCTCCCGTCCAATGACAACAATCGCATAGGTGTCAAGCACGCACACACACACACCTCCAAACCATAGGCTATGATGTGCCACAAGCTGCGATGCACCGATGCCTGAAAGGGGTGGGGAAGGAGGGGGTTTGTTCACATTGTAAATGCTAAAGGCCATTCATTTGTACATAAATATAGTTTCAGAGGTCAACTCCCTCAATACCTCCGCAACACACCTAGGTGCTGCCTTCGACACTCGTCGAACCATGCACCAGGGTCAAGTCGTGACAAGATGGCAGCGCTAGCGACGCTATGGGCAGTTTGGCAAGCCGAAACGTGTTTGAAAGACACACACACACCGGGAAAACACGCGAGCAACTTCGCGTGCAAGAAAAAAACAAACATCAAGACGATAAAAAAAGGTCTCTGGCAAGCACTGTCACAATTAATCACGTCCCGGCTTCCCAACTCTGTCACGAGCTTCGCGAGCAATGCCTTTCTTCGAGAGCGTATTTCCTTCACCAGCTCAAATGGCTGTGCCACATCTTGTGAGCCAATTCTTGCGCGCTGCATTTTGGCAAACGTGATGAAAAGCCCAACGCTACAGGCGCGTTCTTTTCTTTAATGTCTCAAGCAAACCCATGATACCAGGCACTCGTGCATAACCCTCAACTAAAAGCAAAATATTTCTCAATGCTGCGGCACGTGCGTGTAAACTGCCATAGAAGTGCTCAATGAAGATGACACTTATCAGCCTTAGGCGCCCGCAACAAAGCAATCTGTGAGAGCAATGCAGCTGGCACACACAGTGGCTGAAAGACTCTTCTCGAATGACTGTGCGCACGCACAGTCATTCGAGGCGAAGCACGAGGCGAAGGTGCAGCAATTCAAGGGCCGTGTTACACTCTTGACAGATGAAGCAACATCTCCCGACTGATGACTCTCTCACAGAGAACTCTCAAGCATTCAAAACTCTTTCCTTTTACAATGTGTCAGTCACTGGTGCACTCACAAGGGAGACACTCGACCCACATTACAGCTATGTACATCTTTGAAACTTTCAGGCTAGGTAGCTTGGTAGCTTTTAAAGTCCGTTTTTTTTTTTAGCTCCAAGGTAGGTTTATTTTTTCACCTTACGCGACTGACCGTCGCTGAAAAGTTCAGGCAACAAAATAGAGTTGCGTCTTCAAAGAAGCACCGCAGCTGTTATTTTACTTTTTACTCAATGTGTCCGTGTATGTGTGTAAGCACCAGAAATAGATTTAACAACACCTGCGAAAGCAAGCAACAATGTGGGTGAGAACCCAATCCTCAAAACTGGGTTTACGCAATCCTCGCGTTAAAGCTCCCACGCAAATGCAGCCTACAGGAAAGAAGAAAACGAGAAAAATGACGCTGCTCCACCAGGGAGATCTTGACAATCCTCTCGGGATGCGAAAGGAACCGAGGGTAACAAGCGTCCAGGAGGGATTTGCAGAGTCGCGTGCGACGTCCATCCCAAGCATCGAGGCATAGGCGTCGCCTCCTGATGCCCTCTTGTGACCATTTGACTAAACCCTCCTGCATTTCAAAGCTTGCATAAACTCAACGAAAAGAAACAAACAAAAGAATATCCATAGGGAGAGCAGTACATGCTACCACAATGAAAGTGAATACGTCAGATGTGGCCACAAGATTCATCCAGACGAGGGCACGGGTATGAATAGGGGTGTGTGAGAGAAGAAAAAAAGACATTTACAAGTACAAACAAAAGACATCTGTGGAATCAAGTGAAGGAGGCAGGTGTCACGAAACGAAACTACCTCGTTAAGCATTTTAACTGGCTGCCAGCGTAGACTGGGGAACGGGAATGCCGCTTCAAAAAGTTACAGGCACTTCAAAGCTGTCTGAAATGTTAGCACTTTCCACGTGAGCAAAAACTGAACACCATTGGCCTTTATAATTTCTCTCTCAACGACAAGCTCTTCTCGACATTGTTAACTCGCAATGTAATGTCAATTAGGCACTGCAATGACAAATGGGGTGCCAGGATTATTCCGTTTCTCGCACCAACATGAGCACTCTGAACAATTATGGATATGGTAACTCGGCAGATGCCACATGTTTACCTACAAAGTGATGATTTTGACGCTCTCGGCAATTTTCCCACTTCCGCTATTCAGCGATAAAGCCGGGCATCATGGGTACCAAACGAAAAGACGCAAGGTACAAACATACAAAGTCACGGTCTTCACTCAGCTCCAGTAAGGTGTTCAAATATCTCTGCCTCTTTTTTTTTTTTTTTTACTTCCCCTAAGCATCAAGCTTACACAAAATGTATAACAAAAAGCTGCTGTTTATTATTTCAGTGTTCGGAAAGGAAAACGAGAAAATTTAACAAAGAAGGGAAGGAAAAAATTGAAACGAACGGGCCACACCACAACAGCTCAAGCCTGACATCTCTGGCCACCTCTCAAGGCCTGGTCTTCTCGATTTACTCACCCGTGCAATGAATGCAGCTTCATATACAACAGGTATAGATCACAAAGGAAAATAACGAATGTACATGCCCATATATATATAGAACACACCCACATTCTTTTTTTAAAGCTCGGACACCTAAGGTGGATATGCACATATACACACAGTACATACATACAGTAGAAAAAAAAAAGCCTGTAGTCACGTGATATTCGAGCAGCGTGCCTATACACATCATGGCGTGCAGTGGATTTGGTGCTTGCTACCCGGAATAATTCACAAAAAAAAAGCACTCCTGTACACGCATATAGCTACTTGGGTCAAAATGAAAATGGGAAGTAATTTCTCTACACTACAGCGACCAAGAGCAACACACACGCACACACACATTCTCGATTTACATTACACACTGAACAAACATAAGGGTCAACCACGCACTGTTTTACAGTATAGCAGCATTGTTATGAGCAGGCAGGCAGGCATGCCACGCACACAAGTCACCTCCCAGCCGAGGAAGTGGACCAGTCCCCACTTGCCATCACCACAGAGTTCTGTCTCTCCTAACCCAAAAATGGCAGGCTGCCCTGATCATCACCTAGAAGCTCCAGTACTTGACTAGTGAGTCCGAAAAAGAAGAAAAAAAGAAAAGAGAGACTGAAAGAACGAGAGAGAGAAAAAAAAAAGAAAAGTAGCCGGACAGCATAAGACTGACTACAAAAGGTGGCCTTCACGAACGGTAACCGGAAACATTGCGCAGCCCCTCGGATTTGGTGAAGTCTATTTCGGCGTAGGAGAAAGTGGGCCCTTCCTCGGTGGCTGGGTCCATGCCGGTGGCGGCAGGAGCGCGTGGCGAGCGCTGTACCGCCCCCGGCGCTCCGTCTTCCCCGCTGGGTGGCGCAAGATCCAGCGACGCGTAATTGAGCACTCGTTCAGCAGGCGCCTCAACGGTGGCGGTGCCTCCTTTGAGAGAAATGTTCTCGTAGTTGGCCTCGGGCGGGATCTGTTGGGGTGCCGCGGCGGCCGGTGGAGGGTCCGCGAGACCTCGAAGCTGCACGTACGACGATTCCGCGACAGCGAGCGGCGCCACTCTGGTGAAGCTGGCGGAGCCCTCAGCTGGCAGCTTCGGGACGCTGCCCCAGGAGGACGATCCGTTGGCACTGGACGCCGTGGGTGTTGTGTCGCCACCACTGGACACCGGCATCTTGACGGGCTGTGTCCACTTCATGGTCTTGCTCAGGTCCAGGTTCACATACTCTCCCAGCTGCTGGCTTTCAGGCGAGGCAGGACGCAGCGATGCGGTTGTCATCGGAAGCACTCCCATGTGGTAAGACGAACCGGGCTTTCCCTTAGAAACTGTGCCGTTCGACGTGCCAAGAAACGCCACGCCCTTTTTTGTCATTTCCGTGGTGACATACTCGTTCTCAGTTCTGCACTGGTTTGGACCGTTTGACGGCGGCGGACTAGACACCGGCACAGCGTTGTCCTCCCTCAAGGCCTGCTGTGTTGTCGAGCTCCTCCGCACCATACCAGTATAGCTGCTGCTCCGACCACCGGGGTGGTTCTCCTTACCCAAGTCCTCTTTACGCTGCCTGCCACTCGAAGGGACACTCACCTTCCTCTCCGGCTGCTCCGAGCCAGTGGGGCTGGTCAGGGGATGCTGGTAGCTGTTACCGCCAACACCAGACTCTGAGCCAGTAGTCATCACCATATAGTCATCAAATGTCTTGGTGGTGCTTGGAGTGCTCGCGGTGCTCAACTTTCGGATGGCCTCGGGTGCTTCGGGTTGCTTCGTGCTCGTGGGAGGTAGGGCGCTGCTCTTGTCGGCCACGGGGGTGCTGCTGCCACCCTGACCGAGGTCGCTGCGGTCGTAGTTGATCTCCATGAGGTCCTCGTTGTAGTTGAGCGCCCGTGGTGCCTGCTGGGAGGACGCGTCCTCTTGCAGAGTGGGCACGCTGGACGACTTCTGACCCTCTAGCCGCTGCATGGCGTTTATATCGGTGTCGGTGTCTTTCTTCATGCGACGCCGCATGGCAGTCGGCGCCACCTGGCTTCCCACCGAATACGCGCGGATGCGCGATTGGTCTAGGTGGCCTGTGAAGGAGGTCTTTTTGACCTGAAAGAAGGAAAGCAGTGGCACAGTCAATTGCACAAGCGCGCAAAACGGTTTGAACAAACAAACGCAGTGCTAAACGGGCATCAGAAATCAAGGTTTACACTATTTTAATAAAAGACTCTGGTGACATTTCTGACTTGTCCATTGTAAAATGGCAATGAAGCCCTCTAAACCAAAACTAGCATTTCACTTTCCAACCGCATTGACGTATCAGTACCCTAGAGGCAGGAAACGAACCCCTAACCTTGTTCTCTGCAGCTGAACACCATAATCACAGAGTTACCATGGCATGTTTGTATGAATTTCCTGCAAGACTGCCGATAAGTGTAACACAAAGCTAGATTGGTTGTTCTACTCAAACGCCCCTCCACAGCTATAAGCAAGCTGTATTAATGGCCTGCCAAATAATGCTTATACAGACCTGCAATGTCAGTAATGCTTCATAAAACATTCAAGTAGCTTATCAAGCAAAGATTTTGGCTCACAGCTGCTTACATAAGTATACAATATGGCCAAGACGTCCATGTGATAGCACTGCCTGGCACATACACAAGCTTAAGTATACAATGCTTAAAAAGTGTTCTACACCTGGCGACTACTTTCTGTGGTAGCGCAGCCAAAGCTACGTCGGCGGAGCATCTGCACATGTATTACTACGCCAAGTAGTCCATTTGCAGGCGATTGTTTACAGGTGCAGGAAAACGTGAAATCAACACCAGAAAGCCATAAAACGAGAAATAGTAAAAAAAAAAAACAAAAAAAAAAAACTCCTTCACGGGATAGGCTTTCTTACTTACAATACAAAAAATCTTGAACATAATACCCATTTCTTTTCTTTTTACGTTTTCTTTTATGCTACGTAGTCTAGAAAAGTCTGTGTTCCCGGACTACTTGCAGCAGCGTAGTAAAAAAAGTGTGCACTTCTGTTCCGTAGCCTTGGCTGTGCTGCCACAGAAAGTTGTCGCGAGGTATAGGACCCATTTAATACGAAAGACAAGATTCAAATCACAATCAATACCACACTCGCATCTACGACAGGAATGCCGTAACGCCCTAAACGCAGTAGGCAAGCAAACAACCGAATGAATAACATGCCACACACACATACCTGCTGCCTACTGCCAATAGAGTAAGCCCGCACAGGCTTGATGAATGCTTCGGAATCGTCTTCTGAAGGAGAAAAGTAGGACTTGACCTGCATCAAGGGTATGCACAACTCTTAGTGAACCGTCGCCAAGGGTTGCAACATGGACTCGCAATGTGGGATGCAAAAAAAAAAAAAAAGGGGGGGGGGGTTTGGGAATTGGCACCCGTCATTTGGTGTCCTCAATTTGCACAAGGCACTGTTTTCAACTACAGTTTGCCCCAGCTAACTCGGGCCAACCTAATTATAAGAAACATGTTAAAATATGAAGATGGAATCAATGGCATTTTGTTAGTGGTAGCCTTACACATACTGGTGAATTTTGTTGTTGTCAATGCTCAGTCAATTATCAAAATGTATTTGTCTAAATAAGATACCATTTTCGTAATATCAAGTGGCTGCAGAACAGCAGTGCACACCCGCTTCGCATCATTCTTCACCTTTTGTGCCCCAACTTTGAAATGTGGAAGTAATCTGGAATGACGTGGCGGGTTGGAAATTTTTTTTACCACGACGCATTCAAGTGCGTGGGAGACTTACACGTCCGAATTCGCGCAATTGTGCATGCAATCATTATGCGGGCAAATAATTTTCTATAATTAACTAATTAACAGCAAAGAAATGTACAAGTACGCTCTGTTTTTACAAGTATGTGTTTTCTAATAAAATAATTAAGCTGAGAGTCAGCGCTTGTGTTTTGTCAATGCCTCTCCCTCTTGTTCGTGTGTGATATTGCACTGCTTAAGTTTCCATGAGTACGCTTGAGGCTACCACTAACAAAATGCCGTTAATTGCATCTTCGTATCTTGTTGCACATTTTTTAAGAGTAGCTTCGCCCGAGTTAGCTGGGGCACGCTGTATGAGCCTCTATTTTTTACAATTAACCGTATATTCTCAGACCGAAGATGCCATAAGGCATATCTCCAAAGCCTCGGTGCACACACCTACGCAAGGCTGCATGCTGTCAATGACAAATTCAACGATCCACTCACCTTGTCCAAATGGAAACCCTCTAAGCTAGCTGAAAGTGGAGAGGCAGAACTTGGCACGTCTTGTAGGCTATGCGCTGAGCACCAGCTGCCACTGAAGTCAGTGCAGCTCTCTCCAACTAAATCACAAAGAGAGTGGGAAAGAAGACAGTCAGAAGCGCCATGCGTCTCAAGGAGAACTTCACCAAAATGAATGCAGCAGACAGTTAGGCCAGGGAAAGCATAGGGGGCATTAACTGATGTTTTTAACTGTAGTGCAAGATATAGGATGTGACCTGAAATGAATTAAAGTAGACGAAAAATCACCCTTTCCGTCGGTGGGATCCAAACCCACAACCTTCGAATTAAGTCTGATGCTCTGCCTCACTGATAGCCTAACCATCTGCTGGGATTCGTTGTGTCTTACAGACAAACGAGCCCCTCAAAGAAATTCACTTGCTTTCGTTCATTCAAAGAGGACTCCGTAGCACAGGAGAGTAAGGAAGTTATCGCAGAAAAAAGAATACAAGCTCCGCCACACTAGCGGCAAGCCTGTCGTAACGGCCCGCTTGTGTTCGGTCCTGTGGAATGTCGGCACCATGAGAGGTGTCCAAAAGTGCATGGCAAACTTTGGCAATGTGACAGTCGCATGACACATTCTAACCTGCAGACTACACTCAATTACAACCTATGAAAAAATGTCAGCTCTGCTTACAGAATTGCAGCACGCCTGCCCTTCACCTGTGATAGACAGTTGTGCTAGCTGGTTTTCATTTGAACTGCAAGTACCTTTTCTCGGCTAATGTAAATTCTACGCATATTAAGAGTTAAAGGTTCGTCGTCACTACCTAAATCATTAAGTTTGGCTGAGTAGCGATGTCACAATCCCTGATGAAATTTACCAAGACGTTCAAGTTATCGACCTAAAGCCAGCGACACAAACGTGTGTCTGTACAAGAAAGTAACTATGTGAAACAAAATACCGTATTTACTCGATTCTACCGCGCCCTCGATTGTAACGCGCACCCGTTTTCCGCGACCAAAAAAAAAAAAAAAAGTAATACATCGATTGTAACGCGCACCCATTTTTCGTGAGAGAAAAGAACAAAAGAAGTCCGTAGGAGTCAAACTTCGCACATTCGAAGAACAAGTATTTGGGTTTTAAAGAACTAAACTTTCAAAAAAGTAACACACAAAGTCAAAAAGCGGGCCTTGCCGCTAAAACTGTCACCACTACGGCGGCGATACGAGTCGGGTAATGGATCAGTCCTCGTCGCTGTCGGACAACTCCTTGTCGCTTTCAACACTCTTCGATTTCGGGAAACCGGCCCTGCTTTGGTCCACTGAAACCTTTTCGTGAAGCTTTGCTGTAAAAAATCTGCTTCTGTTTGCGCCAGTCTCGCACGCACGTTTCGGGAACTTCGAACGACCGCGATGCGGCCCGATTTCCGTCCGTCTCTCTGCACATGTAATAACTATTCTTTTAAATGCGGCATCGTGGTGCACTCGTCGAGTATTTAGAGTCGGCACTTCCATGCCGTCGATGCGAACTCAGAACGGGATGACAATCTCCTCAGCATACGTACGAACTGAAAAAATGGCAGAAATGGCCAAAGCGCGTAGGCGCGTAGGAGGCGGCCATTTTGAAATGTCGATGGCAATATGATAACCGAGTTTCTTTTTTTTTTTCGGTACTCGATTCTAACGCGCATGCGATTTTTGGACTCGTTTTCCCGGAAAAAAGGTGCGCGTTAGATTCGAGTAAATACGGTAAGTGCTATTGGATTGGAGCATTTACGCAAGCTCTCTGTGGGAGGCACAGCAGTGGCTGTGGGCCGAGCTGACATTTTAACAGCAGAGCTGTTCTACGGCTGGACCCAATGACAGATGAGTGTCTGCGTCGCATGCCACACTTCCATTCCCAGATACACCCACAGATGGCTTAACTGCCTTGGTCGTGGATGATGCGGTAGACGCACAGTGAAACGGAGAAGGGCAGCTCGAGCGTTTTATAAGGCCTAAAGTGACTGTGGCAGCGGTGGGTGTGGCAAGAAGGTGCCACACGTTCTTCCCCGTGCATCTCTATTCTGCAAATAACGTAATCACTGACACTCACGCAAAATCACAAAACATCACAGAAAATCACAAGGGAAACACAGGAGAACCGCAGCTCTGCTGTTTCTTCAGCTTTCAAACTAGGTAGAACTGGAGCAAGCTTTTTTTTTCTTCTTAAGTTGATATGGAGTATAGCAAAATGTAATGTTACCGGTCCTCTATCACATTTAATGGGGCCATGACAGGGTCACCCAACAATTTGTGGTTTTCAGCGAAAAATAGAAGTGGAGGGTCTATTATGCCTCTACATATATGAAAAGTAGACTGTAAAAGAATATGTCAGTGCAAGACAAGCCCTAGAAGTTGCTGGCTCTAAACACCGCCCACCACCGGCGACCGCCATTTTGCCATGACGTCCGTGACGGCATGTGCTGCATGGAGCGGTGCCGTCCTCTTTTACCCAAGTTTCAGCCACTACGAATTGTTCAATTTCAGTGCGAAGCTGAAGAAAGCTAAAATATGTTGATATCACGTGCAGCTGACCACAGAACAATATCGTTCGCCGGCATGCAGATGCTCACACAGCAGGCTGCTTGTTACGTCACGGCTCGCGAGTGCACCAGTGTTGCCCGACTCTCAGGCCGCTCATGTTTATAAAAATATTGAATTTTAAATTAAGCGCTCGACCAAATGCGCCAAAACTTCACCAGCTTATTGGTGGATGCACAAGGATTAACCCACATAACACAGATTATGATGGAAAATCGGGTGTCACGGCCCCTTTAACTCACCAGACTTTGGAAGCGATGAAGAGAGTGGAGCCATGTCCATGTATTCGGACGGAGGCACTGAGAGAATCGTCGTGGGGAAGCCAGCGTGCACCACCGTTGGAGAGGAACAGCTCGCGTGGCTCACTGGCCGCACAGTGGTGCAGCCACTGGTCGCCGCAGCACCCTGCGGCTCCATGGACAGGTAGCCCGTGTCAACCGACGACGATGGCACCGCAGTCTTCTCCAGGGAGCTGCTCAGGCTCATCGACCCCACAGGGCTCATGGGAATGTAGCCATCTCCTAGGGCACAAACAGGAGCCAATCCACATAATAATATAATAATTGTTG
Source organism: Rhipicephalus sanguineus (assembly GCF_013339695.2). NCBI lineage: Eukaryota > Metazoa > Arthropoda > Arachnida > Ixodida > Ixodidae > Rhipicephalus > Rhipicephalus sanguineus. The sequence continues at coordinate 130,659,427 of NC_051181.1, read as the reverse complement.
GGGTTTTACGTCCAGAGACCATGATATGATTGTGAGACGCCACAGTGGAGGGCTCCGGAAATTTCGACCACCTGTAAATCTTTAATGTGCATGTAAATCTAAGTACACGGGTCTCTAGCACTTTGCCTCCACTGAAATGTGGCCGCCGCAGCCAGGATTCGATCCCGTGACCTTCGGGTCAGCAGTCAAGCACCATAACTACTAGACCACTGCAGTGGGTGGGAGCCGACCGGCTGATCTAGATCGTCCCCTTTTTTTTCTCCACAGCGGGGAATTTCGTTTTGGCTACGCCTCCCGCACACGAGCTTAGCACTTCGCCACCCTCGCACCCCCGTTAGAGTGGACTAGCCAAAATCGGCCGCGACAAAATGTCCGGATTTTTCCAGCGTCAAAGACGACCGAAGAACTCCACACATCCAATTCTATTTTTCACACATCAGTGTTGCTAAAATTATAATAATAATATCTGGGGTTTTACGTCCCAAAACCAAGATATGATTATGAGAGACGCCGTAGTGGAGGGCTCCGGAAATTTCGACCATCTGGTGTTCTTTAACGTGCACCTAAATCTAAGTACACGGGCCTCTACCATTTCGCCTCCATCGAAATGCGACCGCCGCGGCCGGGATCGAACTCGCGACCTTCGGGTCAGTAGCCGAGCACCGTAACCGCTATACCACCGCGGCGGACAGTGGTGCTAAAATACGATATAAGTTTGCACTACGACAGCACTAGCAAAAACTGATCACAGGATGTGCAGTGAAGCCAACCTTCTCCCATACCTAACTCATTCTCTTAAAGGGGTCATGAACCACTTTTCCAAGTAATGATCTAATGACCTCAGTATCGGAGTTTACTGCCTCCCGAATCGATTGCCGCAAAAATTTCTTGAATCCGTCAAGAATGAGCGGAGTTACGGGGGTTTGGCGCACGCTCTCAGCGCTTTCTTTCTTTTCTCATGCCGACGAGCGCACTGGAAGCTAGACAGGGAGTAATGGCACGGGGGTAAGAAGTTACGTCAGCGCGCGTCATGAAACGCGATCGCTCTCCCGCTGTAATTCGCGTGCGCGAGTGCGGCTAACATGTAAATTTAGCAGACTGAGGAGTGCGCCGCGGGCAAGTGGCGGCACCCCATGGCAAGAAGCGCATCTCATCCGGCTATCGGCCAATTAGCATGCTCTATCTCTTGCGACGTAAACTGGCAGATCCGCGACGTCAACGTGCAGACGCCCCGCCCACCAACGAGAGTGAGAACCGGCCTCTGTTTGAAAAGAGGGCGCCTGAGGAAACGGCAACTTCGCGCTCCGCTTGTGGCCTTTACGCGGCGCGCACGACTGTAATATTTTGCAGAGCAGTTCATAGCCGTGTGAGCTTTCCGCAGGATGTGTTTTTTCAACAAGCCCAAGGGGTGCTTCATGACCCCTTTAATGTTATCCACGAAGAAATATTTCTTTGAATACATTTTATGTGTTAAATGCACTGACTCTAAGGAGCATTGAGAAAAAAAAAACGAAATTGCAAGTGATTTCTTAAAAAATAACTTGCGAGGTTACAGGTTGATCAGGGCAAACTACTTCAAAGTGACTAGCTGCACTGCAGAAATATTCATTAACTTCCTTTTTATTGCGATAGCAATTATATGGACAGTCACGGCTGATTTTTGCCGTCGCCGGCTGCCGTCATTCACCGTATATGTACAGTAAAACCTCGATAATTCGAAGGCCTCGGGACCGAGAAAAATATCCCAATTAAGCGGGATTCCCAATTATCCGAAACAACGCGAAATCAAAGAAATCAGCCAGAAAACGTGATGTACGGAAGTCACACCTTTATTGTGGCAAGTCAGCCTACTTGGAGAAAAATTCCTCCATGCGTGACTGACGTGTTCGGTAGTTCCCAGCACTGAAAGTCATATTTTCCAGCCTGTCAATGAGGCGCAGCATCTCAGCCTCGCCGCCGTTGCACTCGACGAAGCTGCGCACAACACTCAAGGCATCGATGACATCCGCCAAAGGGGGTGCTCGGGAGGGCTCGTCATCGCTGTCAACATTAGAGGCCGAATCGGTCGATCTCGCAGCTATCTCGCTGTCGATGTCGGCGTAAAACGTCTGCACTGTGCACTCGACATTTGCGTACTCGGAGAATCCGATTGGAGTGCGCTCCTCGTCCGCGTGCAAAGCCTCATATCGAGCGCAGAGAGTCTCCCCTTCTTCATCAAACGGGCAAGTGACAGCGGTGACAGCAAACTCAGCGGAGGTTGCCTCTTCTTCACAAAACCGGCGTGCTCAAAACACCGTCGAATAACGGTGGCCTCCACCTGCCTCCATGCGTGAACAATGAGGCAAATACCACCGAGGAGGTCAATGTTATACTCCTTTCCGTTGTCATAGCAAGGAGCATTCGCTTCAACAGAATGTAGCGATATATTTTCCTGGTATGGTGTATGACGCCCTGGTCCATCGGCTGCGATAGCGACGTCGTGTTCGGGGGGTAGAAAGACCAGCCTGATTGCCTGCAGGTTCTGAATGTCGCCGTGAGCTGGGCAATTATCGACGACGAACAAAACGCTGCGCCCTGCGGCCGCAAACTTGCGGTCAAGGTGCCGCACGTATTCTTCAAAGAGTGCAGCCGTCATCCAAGCTTTCTTGTTGTTTTTATAGATCAGGTCATCCTTGGATGGCAGTCGTGCATTTTTGAAACAACGAGGCTTTTCTGTCTTCCCAATAACAAGCAGTGGCAGCTTGTGCTCACCGCACATGCTTGCACCAAACAAAACAGTGATTCTATCTTTGTTCTGTTTCCGCCCCTTAATGTCTGTCTCCTTCAAAGCGAACGTCTTCATAGGCAACATTTTGTAGAACAGAGCAGCTTCATCAAGGTTGTAAACATCTGCTGCTTCGTACTTGGCGAGTAGTGGAGCCAAGGTGTGCTGCTTCCAGCCGTCGACAACAGACTGATCCGCGCTGCCACTCTCGCCACAAACAGTCACGAACGTCAGGTTGTTGCGCTCCTTAAATCGGCAAAACCATCCATTGCTGCATTTAAACTCAGAATGTCCAAGTTGCAGCGCCAGCTGGTTGGCCTTCTCACGCAATATGGTCCCATTCACAGGAAGGTGTGCTGCGTTGGCTTTCTGCAACCAGTCGATCAGAGCTGCTTCAACGTCGGCGTACGTAGGCGGGCGTACTCGTGTACGCTTTGACGAGTGCGTCTTGCTGTAAGCATCGAGAATTTTCTCCTTATTCTTGATGATGTTGCACAGCGTTGACAGAGGCACGTGGTGCTTTTCGGCGAGAGCCGTTTTCGACGCCGTCGACTTGCTGGCCTCTTCAATTAAGCACACCTTTTCGTGCAGGGACAAGCTCTTGTACTTCGGCATCTTCCTTCCAAGCACACCTCAATCAACTAATTCACAGGGAAGACACTCAAGCGGAGACAGGAGACAAATGGAGCAGTCGCACCGAATCGCACAATGCTCGCCAGCCGACATCCAAATGGCACAAAGACTCCACAAAACATTCACTTCGCTAGAGTGGCTAACATCGCTGTTGAGATGATGATGATCATGATCGCAACCGCACGCATCGCCGCCTGGCAATTGCTAAAACATGGCGTCTACGACGTATTTCCGGTAAAAAAAAACATGGCCTTCGAGATCCGTACATCAAAAAAAAATGCATGTTTTAGTTACAGCCTCCGAGATTCGCAACACCCTTTGCATATCTTGGAAGTCGCGGCCAAGTGTGCCAATTACCGTATTTACTCGATTCTACCGCGCCCTCGATTGTAACGCGCACCCGTTTTCCGCGACCAAAAAAAAAAAAAAGTAATACATCGATTGTAACGCGCACCCATTTTTGTGAGAGAAAAGAACAAAAAAAGTCCGTAGGAGTCAAACTTCGCACATTCGGAAGAACAAGTATTTGGGTTTTAAAGAACTAAAGTTTCAAAAAAGTAAAACACAGTCAAAAAGCGGGCCTTGCCGCTAAAACTGTCACCACTACGGCGGCGATACGAGTCGCGTAATGGATCAGTCCTCGTCGCTGTCGGACAACTCCTTGTCGCTGTCAACGCTCCTCGATTTCGGGAAACCGGCCCTGCTTTGGTCCACTGAAACCTTTTCGTGAAGCTTTGCTGTAAAAAATCTGCTTCTGTTTGCGCCAGTCTCGCACGCACGTTTCGGGAACTTCGAACTATATCCGAACGACCGCGATGCGGTCCGATTTCCGTCCGTCTCCCTGCACATGTAATAGCTATTCTTTTAAATGCGGCATCGTGGTACACTCGTCGAGTACTTGGAGTCGGCACTTCCATGCCGTCGATGCGAACGCAGAACGGGATGACAATCTCCTCAGCACAGTGCACACGTACGAACTGAAAAAATGGCAGAAATCGTAGGAGGTGGCCATTTTGAAATGTCGATGGCAATACGATAACCGAATTTTTTTTTTTCGGTACTCGATTCTAACGCGCATGCGATTTTTGGACTCGTTTTTCCGGAAAAAAGGTGCGCGTTAGATTCGAGTAAATACGGTAACCGGGAAGTCGCAGACTGGCCGCACCAATTATCCGGTTAAATTTACATGTAAAAATTTGGGACCGCGCAAATAATACAAATTATCCGGGATTCCCAATTAACCGAGTACAAATTACCAAGGTTTTACTGTATATGTGTATATATATATATATAAAAGCCACAAAGAAAAATAATTCAGAAAAAACTTTCCGGCGCGCGGAATCGAACGGGCGACCTCTCGCTTTCCAGCGAGCGGCGTTAGAACGTTACGCCACGAACAGTACCGTCTTTCAGCCTGCTAACGGCGAGCTATTTATATATACCATTTCCTTCAGCATGCTTTCTTCTTTGCCACATAGATGGCGCGATGTGCGCGCTTTAAAGATGATCGCCCAGCTCGTGCGAACGCCGTTGGCCTTCGCCCTACAGGGCGTGGTCGCCTTCGTGTGCTTATCTCGAGGAAAGAAGGGGGCGGCCGGGAGGGGGGAGGTTGTAGCGGGCGGTTGTATTGGTTGTGTGTCTTGTGCTTTCCCCGCGATGTCCGCGCTGAAGCCACAGAGCGTACGAAGGTCACTTCGCAGCGGCCGTGTTTAGCGTGCTGTTCAAACAGAAATAAGTAACAACTGTGACAGTTCGCGCTCGTCCTGTGTGTACCTGTTCGTTCGTTTCGTGCGTCCTGCTTTATGTTTGAGCAGTGCGCTTCAGGTGCCGAGCTGTGACGCACGATAGTTCGCGCTCGTCCTGTGTGCGTTCTTTTCGTGCGTCCTTTGGGCTCGAGCGACGCGCTGGCAATTTCGAGCTGCTTTCCGTTCTTCGCGTTACATTCCAATTTATTGCTATCGCATTCGTTGCTTCGCCATTGGGGGAGAAACTGTGACTTTTTTCTTTCTAAACACTTCTGAAGCAAGCTGCGCTTGACTAATCAGACTGCATACATCACAAATGCTGCGCCACATTGTTAAGTCAGCATTAGTGCTAATGACCACTCTGGAACATACAATGCACGTATACATAATAGACGGACTATCACAGTTACTACACTAAATTACTACACACCGTGCTTATCACTGCTGTCATCCACATCCCAATTCCATGTCAAGTGACAGGACATGCTGCATGAAACTACCAATAGATCTCAAATTAGCGGGATCTGAGCCCCAACAAAACAGCAACATCGACGTCTACCAACAACCGTCGACCATTTTGGAAAGGACGTAAACCACTTTCCCCTGATCATGAAATAAATTTGCAATAACACTTGCCATTTCCTTCAGGTACATTAGATGCTGGAGACATGGACATCTTCAGGTAGTCGTTGGACTCGGACATGTTTGTTTGTTGATGCCCACCAAGGCTGCCGCCAAAAGTCGTTGGACGAGAGTAATGGGAGCTTTTACTGCTGCCTGCAAATCACACAACAAAGAGGATGGGCACATGCATCAGATTGACCCTCCTTGTAATAGATATAAAAAATAATGAATGAATTTCATGTTACTAATACACGTGCCACACAGGTACAAGAAACGACATTCAGTAGTTAAAGCCTCAAGTTCCTGAATGACAAACAGAAGTCCGCTGCACACCATGGCTGCTGTGGCAAGAAATCAAACCCGCAATGTTTGGTTCAGCTGCTGACCACCACAGCTACTTGGTGACACAGCTAGGAACAATAAAACACCGCAGCTTGCAAAAGCAATCAGCAGCGCTAGAGCATCAAATGCCGAAAGCCACAGAAATCTAGTTATGGTAAAACAAAAAGTAACAGCTCATGCAGGAGTGAACAGTACGAACCTACTGGTGACGACATCATCAGGTATTCGTCGACAGCAGCCTCCTCCTTGATGGTCGGCTCCTTGGGTCCAGCCATGATGTCCATCGGCAGTGAGTGGCTGTACCGGCTGCGAAGTGAAAACATAAGTTCAAACAAATATGTTGGACATGTACATTTTCTTCTCTAAAGGTGCTCAGGAGCATAGAGTTTCTAACAATATTTAGAGAAAACTGTGCCACTGAAATCGTTCAGCCACAATGGGAACGATGGGTAGTACATGGAATTGCCTAGTCTTTGTGCTTGCGGCTTCAACCCACTTCTGGCTTTGTTTATTGTTGTATTTTGGCCTTTGTTTCGGGTAAAAGAATGGCTTGTTGTGAACCTTGTGAGCCGATTTGAATAGGTCCGCCTAAATGGGTCAAGGCGGTGAAGTGGAACTGCTGAACTTTGTTTTGCGACAAAGCAGCTGCAGGCCACAGGGAGCCGAAAGAACGAAGCTTATGCAAATCCATGCACTACTCATCGTTCCCATACTGGTTGAAGCGCCATGCATTCCAGCTCCCATTGACACTAGCGCCACATTTCCCTCTAGTGTACTAGTATTATGAAACTTTATACTCAGAGGGCATGTTAGGTTACATCAACTTGAGATTACTGTTTGATTTGCATGCTTATTACTAAAGGGCCCCTGCAACACTTTTCCAAGTAATTGTCGAATGACTTCATTAAAAAGGCTTATTGCCTCACGAATCAATGGCCAAAAAGATGTTTAGAACCTCAAGTACAGGGATTTCTCACACTCCCTTCAAGCACTTTCTCTCTTCTCTCGTACTAGTGAGCGTGCTGAAAGCTACACAGGGAGGGGGATGAAAAGGGGGCAAGAAGACGCATTCCTTCGTCAGTGCATGGTTATGACCCTTGAGCACTTTCTTTCTTTTTTTTCTTCGAACGCGCGGCTTACTTTCAGAGTTACCGAGTGCGCATGTGTGGGCATGTGGCGGCATCCCGTGGCAGCCATGGTAAGTATGCAGCTCATGATGCTCAAATCAGCCAATGGCCGTCAACTTTGGGTTTATGGCGAGGCAATCTGGATTTATGACATCATTTTTCGAGAGAAGGAAGAAGGATTTCTAGCTGACTGAGAATTAATTGTAAATTCCAGGCCACATGCTGAGCTATAATGTTTGGCTCACGTGTTCCTCAGGTGTCTCGACTACCGATCGGCAGCGTTTTCTGACCACGCTGAAAAAGTTTTGCAGGGCCTCATTAAGAAAATGGCTGGCCAAACCAAAAAATAGCTCAGTTGTAAGAGATCGACCTTATATGTTCTTTCGAAGCGACAATCCTGAAACAAAAGCTTTCTTATTTCAGTCGTGTCGTACAAACTGCCAGCTAAACGAAGCGCAAATAAATGGTAGCCGACGGGGAAATCACGAAAAAGCGAGGTCGCTGTTGCATGAGATGGTTAGATCATATTCTTCAAGCCACAGGTAAGCGTCTAGGTGAGCTTAACCCTTTCCCTAGAGTTTTTTGACTAAAAACAATACAAAAATACAGATTTCTTTTTTATTTGCCCATTTGATTCCACTTGTCATGAAATAACTAAAAAAAACTACGTAAAGGAGCTTTATACGCAAGATACAAACAAAAAATGTTTTTTCAGAATGTGCAGAGGATTGGCTTCACTGCACTGCACCACGGAAAGTGCCCTAACCTCTCCAGTCTTTGGTGCAGAAAATGACATCTCGAAATTTAAAAGATAATGTGCAGGGACAAGGGAGCCCGTGAAAAAAGGCCTTGGACGTGTCAGTGGGGGTTTGTTTAGACCTATCGGCGTCCACTGCTGATACGCTGGGACACGGTTGTCGTCCGCATGTTATGATTTAGAAAAAATATGCTGCTCTGTGTAGTCTCTGCTACACTTGCAGGAGAACTGAAATTATTCATTCCAGAAAACTAGAGCTGTGCGAATAGCAAAATTTTGGGTGCGAAGCGAATTCGAATATTGAAGTGTGAGTGCGAATCGAATCGAATATTTTTCGAATATTTCTAGAATGTTTCTCGAATACTTTGAAGTGAAATTGCAGAACAAAAAGTTGTAGAGGATTCCTAAGCATAATGTTATGAGATAGCAACATGAAAGTGTTTCTTTTCACTAGGTTGATGAAGCACCGGCGGAGTGGTGTTTCATAGTTGTCTTATCAAGAATGAGGCAATGTGGAGGCCGAATTGTATTTATGTACATGATTTGGTGCAACCAAAGTGTTGCCAACAACACTTTACACGTGATAGGCAAATATGCCATTTCCATAGCCTCTCCTCCTCTTTCAACTTCTGTGGAAGCCCAACTGATGTGGCGTACAAGGGTGTGCTTCCTTCAAGTCCGGAGTTCCAAATCTGCCTCGTAGACGTCGATATATAAGAACATCTGAAATTTTGGATGCTAAAAAGCTTCGGACTTCCTGCCCAAATTTTAGGTCCAAATTGAGCCCCCACCTCTGCCACATCTTTCATCTCCATGTTGGAACCAGCGTTTCCTTGAGTTAAAGGAGTCCTGACACAAAAATTTTCGCCCCACGTTTTTTTGCTGCAATGTGTTGCTGGGGCCTGTTAGTCATAACACGGCACATCGTTTGCTGCAGCGCGTGACAGATAATTAATTACAAGCTCCTCATTACCGACACAGTCTCAGTTTCGGTTTGACGGAGCTCCAAAAACGACAATCCGCCGGGTGCAACTACCACCACCTAGCAAGTGAAATGCTCGGTCACGTGAGCACACAGAACAGTGACGCATTTCCGCGCGGTCTGTCGTCATCGGGCTCATTGCTGTCTGATGGCGACGATTTTCTTGCGGCGGGGATGGAAGGAATTTTCGACGTGGCAAATCACTTCAGGTTTGACCCGCTGGCGAGGAGCGATTCGTCGGAAAGCGCGTCAAAACAGAAATGGCGGCTACGAAGTCATCATAACTTGTACCGGCTGAAACGATTACGTAGGGGAAGTAGGGGGGTCACCTCGGGTCACCTCCGGGGGTGTCAATGCACCAGGTGCGGCCTATAATGCTGGATCGCACTCGCGAACTTCAAAATTCATATAAAATACCTTCCAAGCTTTATTCGCTGTCGATATTTTGCAGATGGTACACGCACGTACACGGGAATCGATCCAGCAGGCTATCTCGGCCGCAAAATTTTGTGTCAGTACCCCTTTAATACATTTGCGACCGTAGCGGAGCTTGAAAGGCAGCTTTGCCACAATACGGGGGTGTGATGAGGTGAAGCATATTGAAAATCTAGGGACCACTTCCAATAGGACGTTGACTGTGTCTTGACAAAGTTCGACCGGAACGGAGTTCGAAAGGCAACTTTGCCGCAATACCGAGGTGTGACGAGGTGAAGCAAATTGAAAATCTGAAGGGGTCACTTTCAATCGGACGTTGACTGTATTTGTTTTTGGGAAGCTCGAATAGTTCGAATAGTAAAATTCCAGTGCGAATCGAATCGAATAGCAAACACTATTCGAAAAATATTCAAAATTTCGAATATTCGCACACCCCTACAGAAAACCTCTGGAAGAAAGCGTTTTCTTTTTTTTTCTGAAAAAAGCTGCTGCAGGCACGTGTGCGCCACTCGCACACAGATGAGGATGCCATTTTCTAGTTCCGGTTACCAGAATCCAGTCTTTTCTCTACCCAAATGCATGATTTGAGCTCATTTTATAATTTTTTTCTGCACCATCTGTTCAAGCCAAAGAGAACTCGGCAAAATGAATCAGGGTATCGTAATTATGGTGCCCCCAAACGCTTCTTTCAGCGAGGATGAGCGCAGCCTGTCTTTGGTATGAGCAGTACAAACCGTTTGGGCGAGCCCAGCTTGTTTTCAGTAGGGAAAGGGTTAAAGAACTTGTACTAAATAGAACGCACTGGCGCTCGGTGATGTCACTGGGAGTTGCCAGCAAATCTACGATACTCAAGTTGCTGACAAGTTGCAGCAACTCGAGTATCATCGATATAACAAGTTGCTGACAAGTTGGTCTCGCGTTGCTGACCGTTAAGGGTAACAGAAATGGCGAGCATTCAATCGCGCTCCATTTCTATCACCCTTAACAATCACAGGGACCCGACATCACTATGACAATGCCTACGGCACTAACGCCTTACTTTGCAACAACAAATACACCAAAACCATATTTTCTCATGTTCAGTAATCACTTGAACGCCATCCACACACTTATGTTGTCAATATTACTGTTCATTGTTTGTTTGCTGTACTTCGTGTTTTCTGCTTCATCATGGCATGTCAACCCCGCTTTGACCTCGACTCCGCAGTGCGTACTAAATAAAGTACTAAATAAACATACACCCTACTGAAACGTTCCGTACGCCATACCAATAATTCCATGTTTCCTTACGGAATCTGTATATTTTTCATATTTTTTTCATATGTTTCCCTATGAATCTTACTGAAACATATGAAATTAGAATGTTCAGTCGGGAGCCCTCAGTTCAGAGCCAAGTAACGTACCTCAGTAACTCATAAATGAAATACCGGAAGAGCCAACAAAATAAAAAAAAAAGTGAAGTGGGCCTTACTTGAAGTACTCGGCTTGTCCGTCCGTTTCATCTGCTGCCGAGAGCACGCTGCTCGTGCTGTCGAACGAGCCAACTCTGAAAAGTGGAGGTTCCTTTGAGCATCTCTGCAAGTGAAGAGCTGGCTTAAATGTTAATGAGACTTATGTAAAAAGCGTAGTTAGTATTAATTGGTCTTTTAGATGTTTCCACCTATTGGTGCTACAGTCAAATGCACTGAAAAGTGTTAGTACTGTATCATAATCTTTAATTTCTGCATGAAATCCACTATAACTAGGCTTCCTACTCTAGTTCTGATTGCAATGTTTTGACTAAATGTTATTGAGTAGCCAAGGAGGAAAAGCTTAATATTGTAAATATCAGTGTCATTTTAGACTCTCAGCTTCCAACTAGATCATAGAAGCATTTTATTAAAATAACTAGCAATTATCTCTAAACACAGCTCACAAGAACCGCATACATGGATTGGCAAGTATGTGACAAGCCACACAACATGGATTTTTTATATTGCGGTTAATTATCAATTATCTGACTGCAGCTGACTTAGTGTACTTGAGAGAAATGTCCAACTAAACTCGCTCAAAGCACATATTGTCTGGTTTACATGGCATCTGACACTGCCAGAAGGCAGGTGCCACCATAATTTCTGTCATGCAGGCAATATTTTATGATCTTGCGCTGCCCCATCTTTGAACAGCCTTAAAATTTTTTTCACCAACAGAATTCAGTTTTTACGAGACTTGACTAAACATCAATGGAATTGTTTAATGATCTGAAAGACTTTTAAACACTGAAAAACTCAGAAATTGGCAGGGTATGTGTATTTTCAGCTTAGTTGGCTAAATTTGAAAAAAAAAAAAAAAAGCACTCTGGATTTCATCCTGAGTATCTCATTTGAGGTGAAAGAATCAGAACTTAAACGGAAACTTGGTAGTATAACAGAAAAATAACTGATCAGCATGCAAAACAACGGGTTTGCAGACTTACAAAATTAATCACGTGAAATGTGAAATCTTAAATCAGAGCCATTGTTCATTACCACATAGCCCTCACATGATACATCAACACAATAAGTATTCCAAGCAAGGAACACTTTAAAACCGTTATTTGACATGAAAACACACACACACAAAGGCTAAAAAGTTTCAAAAGGTTAAAGATTATGAGTGGTGATTAGGATAAAAGCCGAAAGGAAAGTGATCTAAGTACGAGACGTCTACAACATGTTTTCACACGTAGGATATCATACAAGCAAGGACATGATCGCAAGACAGTGCTGTTACTGGCTTTGTTTAATTTGACAATGGTCTTTACAAACTGATTCGGGAGGCAACAAAAAGTTAAAAGTGCATGTTGTCACAACCACATGACAATATGCACTTCCAACTGCAAAGATGCCGTGATCAAGATACTGGCGCTCAATTTGCATGAGTTATTAAAAGAAAATACGTCTTATCATGACTGTTACATCAAGCATACAGCTGTTTAAAAAATATTATTGCAATTTCCACCACATACATTTAAAATGTTGAAAAAAAAAAAAGGCTGAAACTGCAGAGAAACTTCCTTGTAAATGCCCAAATTATGCCGTGAAGGTTGTGGTATGTCTACTTGCCATGGAGGAAGACAAAGAATGCATCAAACGAGCTAAGTCAGCCTTGTAGGTCTACTATCTATGGTGCACCTTTTAGACACTATGATACAAGTCACTCACTGAGAAATCAGGTGGGGACTGTGTAAAGTCTATCCATATTAGAGTTATAAAGTGAGAGAGTCGCTAGTTACATGCATCTTAACGTGGATTTTGACTTTCTGTTCAGGCAGTTTCTTGCAAAGTTCTTTAGACATTCTTTGTGGTTTTCGATGACACGACAGACAATTTTTCTCTGACAGACACAAAACACTGAACTTTCCCATGTGCAAATGTGTGACAGCTGAACGTGCAAATGACATGCGCGTACAAGCCAATGTATCAGAGACCTGCGTCTTCCTCCATGGTCCACACGCACAATATTAAAGGGACACCAAAGCGAAACACTAAATCGGTTTAGACTGACAAATTATTTGTTTGCAAACCCCACTGCCATTAATTTTGCCATTATGGATTCATTACCAGAAGAGAAAACAATGGCCGAAGTCTCATTTACTAAATTTAGCTCCGAAACCCTAGCACACAATGTCAGTGTGACAACGTCATGAATTCAAAGTTTTTCGCATTTTGGCTACACGGGCAAAATAAAATCCCTTGAAACCTGCCATTTGATGTCTCCAATTCCCTTAGTTTTGGTTGGTTCGGGTGTAAAGTTAGGTTAGGTTATCACAATGTAATTCATTTTTCCCGACAAAAAATTGTGTTGGCCATAGTAGACTTCGTCAAAAATCTGTGACATCATGGCAATTTGGTGCGGGAACTTCCGAGACTGCACTGCCATCCGCATTTTTCTTTTTGTGCGTTTTCCGGATTTCCGAGAGTCTTCTTCTGGCAAGAGTGGTGCTTTTGGTATTGTGCAAAGTAAATACAGTCAACTGCCGATTTTTCGGACGCCCGAATTTCCGGACATGCTCGAAAATTCGGACGCTTTCGCGGCACCATCACCAGCCCCATAGACTTCAATGTATTAGAACGTCCGAAATTTCGGACGCTGAAGCTATTCCGCGCCCGATTTTTCGGACTTTCTGCCCAAATTGCAGGTCCGAAAGACATTATTTGAAGCCCCCACCTCTGCCGCGTCTATTATCTCGTAGGTTCGAACCAGCGCTTTCGCGAGTCGATCTGTTTGAGACAGTAGCAGAGTCCGAAAGTCAGCTTTGCCGCAATGCCGAAGCGTTATGGGGTGAAGCAGACCAGAAATTCAAAGGGGCCGCTATCGCGGCGCCGTGCGGCGATGTTACGGATAAGCAGCGGAAATGCACGGAGGCGTGATGGCGGCAGCTGGCAAACGCGCCAGTACGGCTTAATCGCTTACAACCCTTACGATAAGCATCTTCAGTTAACTGCTCGGTAGTGCACGTGGCCTAGCGCAGTTGCATACGTACTGCACGCAGTATAATAGGCGAGAACCCAAATGCGCCGCGCCGCCATTCCTGCTGCGTCTTTGTGCGAGACCGCTAAGTGCGCCGCACAGACGCGTTGCCTTCGCGGACGAAACCAGCTCGCCATTGCCGCGCCTGTGTGCGGTCAGAAACTAAGTGCGCATCACGAACCCTTTCAGGATAAATGCGTGCGTACGATACAGAAACAGTAAAGTGACGGCGTCAGCTTACTTGGCGATGTGCTGCACACAACTAGAAACGATCGGCTTGACACGGCAGCAAATGCTGCGTATCGGCGGCGATTCGGCGATGTGTGTGCGCATCGTTTACATGCGCACACGCATCGGAGAAAGCCGGACGAGTCGTCCGCTCTTCCGCCACAGTCTTTGTGTTCCGCGTCATCGTTCACAAACGCTTCATGCGAGATAGCCGTAATCTATTCCGCGCTTTGCTGTTATCAGCGGCGCTCATCACGAGATGCAAAAGTGGCGGTTGGCACGTGCGTAGTTAAGCGCGGGGTTCGCGGCAGGTTGCGAATGTATTTGCGAGAGCCTGGGCGCGCAGCAAAATGCCTGATAATTGTACTGGGAGGCATTAAAGCTGTTTCGGACGTGGCTGGGGCGATTGGACCGCTTCAGCTCAATAAAAAAGCATGAATTCGATTTTTCGGACTGCCCGATTTTTCGGACGATTTCGCGTTCCCTAGGGAGTCCGAAAAATCGGCATTTGACTGTACAAGTGAAGTTAGTTTTCTCTTTAGTGCCCCTTTAAGGCAAGCCTGTACTTTCAGGCAACAACCTCACACATACACACAAACATTTCTACGCACGCAGATACGCACACACATGTACACACATATACACACTCGCAGACACGTGTTGGGGACCTACGTGATGGGGTTGTTAGACGGTGGGGAGACTGAATAGGTTCTCCCGTAAGAACTATGGGGCCTGGCCGTCGACTCAGCGGTGTGGGTCCGAGAGAGCCCACTGCAAGTTTGTCACCCATTGGTGGAACAAGGCACGGTAGAAAATTTTAGAGAGCGGCCACTTGCCAGCAGAGAAAAAAGAACACAAAAGAAGAGACAAAGCAGATGCATAGAAAGCAATACACCTTAGAAATAACAGTTAGAAGAAGCAAAATAATGTTATTCAGAAAGAAAGAAACAAAACTGTAGTCAGAAGTAAGCAACACGCTATGTTGGGCTAATTGGTGCATGGCTACATGAAAGATGTGGCGCAACGTTACGAATGAGAAGGGACAGAAAGAGCGCCAACTCGCAACCCAGAAGGGGTGACGTTGCGAGTTAGCGTTCTTCCTGTCCCTTTCTTTTTCTCGTTCGTAACGTTGCGCCACGGCTCTCATGTCGTTCAAGGCTACACTTTCCTGTCAAACAAGAGGTAACTTGAGAACCAATCAGAAAAGGCGAGCATGTAAATAAAAACAATGTTATCGTGAAATGTGGTGGTGCAAATAAATTATCGGAGATTGAATGCAAAGATGCAATCGTGTAAGTTTGCGGCTTACACACCTAACATTTGGCTTTGATAATTCATAGTTCTTGACTTAATTTTCTCTAAACAAGTTCGAGGATGGCTGCAAGTGGCATAAAAATGAACTTGCGCACTAGAAATAATTCCATGCCCGTTTACTTGCAAGAAAAAAACAAATATTTATCGGAACTCAGAACAAAAGTAGTAACAGGTTTCTATTATGTAGCAAGCTCTTCCATCTACTTTTACGAACATAAAGTTAAAGCTATGAGCTGGGGTTGGCTGTAACCGCTTGCATACTACACTCAAACCTCATTATAACAAAGTCGCATCTGCCACGAAAATAACTTCGTTATATCCGAAAATTCGTTATAAACGTTTATTTTTAACACTCTAGCTATTACAAGACTATTCTTCATTTACTTCGCTATAACCGATAATTCGTTATATCTGTGTTCGTTATAACGAGGTTTGAGTGTAGTTCACAGACAGGCACTGATTTACAGGCAACATGAATTGGTTACTGATCTAAATTACGTATGTGACTTGAAAAATGTTATCAGCATGGGGTTTCAGTTCCATTTGTACCAAAAATTTAGAGTATCTTGTCCGTAAATTGTACTCTGCATTATTCATAACTACAAGAGATAGGAACAATAAAATCGCAATTCCTAGCCCTGGCACTAACGTGACCTAAGGGTGTAATTTAAGTAAAATTATAACTTCATTCCTATTAAAAAAATAAAGAAGAAAAGGCTGTGAAAAAAACAACAACAGAATGTAAGTCTGGTTTATTTTGACTGCTGAAAAAGAAAAGAAAGAGTTATCACAGGCTCACACGTGGATAAAAACTGCACAGAGCTTCAAAGTACAGCTGCAAGAAATGCAGCAATGCTAATTCAAAAGTGACATTCTGATTACCTTAGGTTCTGACAAATAACATCGAAGATTTTTTTTAACTGAGGCTACTCTTGTGGGGATACGTACCAAGTGCAAGACAGACACACAAGCCTTCCTTTCACACATCACTGTGCACAAGTATAAGCAAGACACAAGTACAGCTTGCCGCAACAAATGACTGAGAATGTTTCAGAGATTTCAAAAAGAGACAGCATGCTGAAAAAAAACAACTAGAAATTATGTCATTTCTTTTGAAATAATATTCACTAAAAAAGTTTTACAGACGATTCAACCGTTGGATTGAGGTCAACCGAAGATGATATCGCTGTTATAGCGGTACACAGCCAACACGCTACGCTCCAAGACGAGAAAGCTATTTGAGGAGTCTTTCTGTCACACAGCAGTAGTGATTCATCTCGCTTGCATTCTTTGCGTTTTATCACCACGCACCCGGCAGTACTACCGGGTCACAAGTTGCATACAGCTGTCAGCGTGACATAGCATTCTTGAAAGGAATGCGGTGAGCGTACAGTTTTCAAGGAAGTAAATGCAAGCCAGCTAAATGACGATTGTTGCTGCGTGGCAGAAAGACAACCCAAGTACTCCTGTTTGCATGAGAGTGTAGCCATACCTTACACTGTAAGCCAAACAGGAGTACTTGGGGAGTCTTCAACATACGCCTATATCTAAGTACACCTACCTTTTCGCATTTCATCCCTACTGGCATGTGGCCATTGTGGCACGGAGTCATACCCAGGACTTCATGCTAAGCACATTGCTATAGCCGCAAGGCTCCCAATGTGCGTGCCCTCATTCAAATGTGACATTCTGATTAGCTTAAGCTTTAGGTTTAGGTGCGTGCTAACACACCACACTCAGCAACTGCTATTGCCAAGCCTCAATTACCTTCAACATGAGTCGAGAAAGCTTAGCATCAGATCGTCGATCGAGTACTCAGGACCTTGTGCTAAGCACACTGCTATAGCCGCAATGCCCCCAAAGTGTGCCTTCATTCAAATCTGACATTCAGATTAGCATAAGCTTTAGGTTTAGGTGTGTGCTAACACACCACGCTCAGCAACCGCTACTGCTGACCCTCAATTACCTTCAACACGAGTCGAGGAAGCTTAGCATGATGGAGTACTCAGGGCTTCGTGCTAAGCACACTGCATTAGCTGCAATGCCCAAAAGTGTGCCTTCATTCAAATCAGACATTCCGATTAGCATAAGCTTTAGGTTTAGGTGTGTGCTAACACACCACGCTCAGCAAACGCTACTGCTGACCCTCAATTACCTTCTACATGAGTCGGGAAAGTTTAGCATCGAATCGTTGATTGAACGCGTAAAGAAAGAAGCAGGCGGAAAGTGTCAGGGCAGCAAGCTGACCTGCTCCTCGCCCTGCGACTCGCTGCTGTTGCGCTGCGCGAACGTGGCATGGAGTCGCATCGGTCCCGGCAACTCGCGGAAGCGTGCGTAGTCGTGGTGGCCAACGGCGTGTGCGGGCCGCTTGTGCGCGATGGCTTGCTGTTCTCGCTGGTCGATGAGCTCCGGGGACGCGTGAAGGGACCGAGTTCTTCTTGTTTCGAGAGGTCTTCATCGCTCTGCATGGTGCATTCGTTTAGATAATTTGAGAAAAAAAAATGTTCCGGTAATCTTTGCGAGGTCATCCATGCATTCTTCTGACCA
Organism: Rhipicephalus sanguineus; assembly: GCF_013339695.2. Taxonomy (NCBI): domain Eukaryota; kingdom Metazoa; phylum Arthropoda; class Arachnida; order Ixodida; family Ixodidae; genus Rhipicephalus; species Rhipicephalus sanguineus. Next base: position 130,641,438 of record NC_051181.1, on the reverse strand, counting down.
TTTCTTCTCACAATTTCACCAGTATAACACCAGAATCCCGACAAAGGCAATTAGAATATACTGCTGCTGCTCTTTATAGAGACTCACGCAGCTACC